>NW_011499871.1:112073-127499 GCF_000495115.2 Populus euphratica
AAGAGCGGTGACAAAACAAAATGAAAAACGGAAGTACTTAACCAATACAAGAAAAAAAATACAAGGTTTTAATTAAGGAATTTAAAAGCACAATGACAAAATAAGAGGCAAAACCCCATTTGTAAATACACAAACATAGCATACATATAATTATAGCGATTGCTTTATTACAAGGTCGATAATCAAAGGAGAACTACAAATAAGTTGAGAATAAACTCCCTAAAAATCTTAAATCAAGTATGTTTTTTTCTAAAAACAAAAACATAATAAAGCCGTTTGAATAAAATTAGACCGCTTCTTCCGTCGACACGGGTGGGCATGCAGCCTCCGTTTGCTGGTTTTCCTTTAACAGGTGCGGCTGTTATTTCATTGATCCACTGTCAACAAATGGAAAGGGATCACAAACTAATATTAGACACAACATAATATTATAGACAGTACCCTTAACTTCTGCGCGTGCATGTTTAATTTGAAGTTCTTGAAAGAAATATGGATGGCATATGATGGTTTCACGTTTTAATGGTTTTACTTGTAAAATGGAATAGATAAACTATACAGGAGAAGGAATTTAGACCAACCGGAGAGAGCCAGTCGGATAGGAAACTTTCGCAAAGCCATCCTCTTGCCGTGCCTTCAAGATATCAAGCATGATATTGAGACGAAGTTGCACGTTGTCGCTCGCATGAGATATATCTTCAGTCTCTTTTTTGAGTTGCTCACATTCTGAATCCATCTCTTCAAACCTTTCTCTCATTTCCTTCTGCCCTTGTTTGATCTCTTCATGTTGCTTGCTTATCTCTGCCATCTCTGCTTGCAGCTTGTTTATGATTCTAGTACTATTCTGCCAACATACATAATCAATAACACAAGGTAAGAAAATCTGTGTTAGTTTCGAAGAATTACGAAAACAAAAACTTGATACGTACCTCAGGATTTTCATGAGAATGCATCGTTCTAAATGACTTCTGGTGATATTTGGTTGATCCCATTATTTGTCCTACAGTGATCTTCCTAATCTCTGCACAAACACGACACCCAATATCTAAATCATGCAACAAGAGACCTTTGAAGTTAATTCTCTATATTATGAGGACTTGGGTGATCAGAGCACTTCCCCCTCCAATTCCATTTATACATAAATAGAACACGCGTGATCCCTCTCTATTTGTTGCGTGACGATTGTTTGATATAAGGTCCCATGCTGTAACGGCATGTTCTGCAGCCATTCGACCGATCGATGAGTTTTGGTGTCGCGCGACTTCGCACGATTCCTTAAATGTGTTGTTTCCTCTTCCCTAACATTTGTTATTTGTTGGGAGAGGAGATTTGTTTTGTTGTTATTTAAAATATTTTTTATTTTTAAATATATTAAAAAAATTATTTTTGATATTAAAAATTTAAAATATTAAAAAATATTAACTTAGAATATATTTAACAAAAATTATTTTTGATATTAGAAATTTAAAATATTAAAAAATATTAACTTAAAAATAAATAAAAAAATAATTTTTAATTTTTTAAAAAATATTTTTAAATAATTTTTAATTTTTTTAAAAATATTTTTAAAATACTAAATCAAAATCAATAGTACCGACACGGCTGGGCTCCTGTTAGAAAGATTACACACTAGATTGTTCATTTGTTAAACCCAACTAATTTTCAATGGGCTTTGCATCGCTTTTCTCGTACGTATCCTTTATAGCGAAGAAAAACTCGACCAATTGAATGCTTACACGCAAAAGAAAAGAAAAGAAACATGTCAGATTACTTATAATAAGAATCTCTAAAATGCGCGCGTGGGTGCATTACACGGTACAATATTCATTTTATTATGTAGTTATGATTGTGATTGAAAGTATGTTTTTACTTTTTTTAAATTAATATATTAAAATGATTTAAAAATATTAAAATATTAATTTTTAACAAAAAATTATTTTTTTTTAAAACATAGATTAGATTGCTTTTTAACAAAAAATTAATTTTTTTTAAAACATAGATTAGATTGCTTTTCAAATTGTCACTCATTTCCTTACACAAAAAGATTAATATAAAAAAATAAAAATATTATAAAAAATTCTTGTAAAAATGGTGAATTCATTATTTATTACTTAATAAAACATTATAGATTACGGTTTTTATGATTTTTTTATATTTTAATATTTCTTTGATTATTAAGTTTTTTTACTTGTATTAATAGAAAATTAAGTTTAATAATTTATATTTTATAAGGTTATCATGATCTAAATTTTTTTTTATATTTTTTTAATGTTTAATTTTATAAATAAAAAATAATTTTATTACTTAAAAAATATTAAAAATATAACGATTTAATTTGACGATAAAATTAAAACTAGAGAATATTTTTTTGTTAGGGTTCATCACACGCTTTTTTAGGATTTTTAACCCTCAAAACTCTTTCATTTTCTTTTTTGATCTTTTTGTTTAAAATTTTTATATTTTGATCAAATACTTTATTTTTTTATATATATATTTCAATCCTTATATTTAAAAAATTAAATAGAAAGTCATTGAAAAATTAAATCTAGTCAGAAATTAAAAAAAAATTCCCTCCACAATTTATCAAAATTACTGACAGAATTATGTTAGAAACTACTCCAATAAATTCAAATGATTGAAAAATTGTTCCATCATAAAAAACTTCGCTCCTGAGACAAAATGTAACTCACGGAAAATAAGCTATTTTTTAATGCTTGATTATTTTAATTGAAAATTATTTATTGGTGTTTGGTATGTATGAGAAAATAAAATAAATGTGCAAATGAGAAAACATGTTTTTTGTCGGCGCCTCGAGCCAAAAACTTTTTGCTAGAAATTGATTTTAGTGGGGCCATCTATTTCTCAACAAATTTAGTGTTTTATGCAAGAACTAAATATATCGAGGGTGATTTTTATTTTGTCTATCATTTAACTAAAATAAATAAATTAAAAGTGTAGTTCTGATCATCACATTATTAAAATACTGAATGTTGAATTTGTATGTGTATTTTTTATATGATAGTTAAGAGTATTGTAAACTAAGCAACCAATGTTCATTTTCAAAAGAATACGCCACAAATCTAGTTGTATGATGACAAGTATTTCTTGATTCAAAATCTAAGATATTTAAAAATAAAATTGATGTATAAAATTATTAATTAATTTCTTAATTTAAGTAATTTGATCTATTCTTTCTTGCCGAGATATCTGGTGGTTTAATATGAATAGTCCACGTGGTTAGTAGCTAGTAGCTTATACTTATAAAAGATTTTTTTTTATGAATGTTAGGATTTTTATATGCTTAAATCAGTAATTTTATAGAAAAAAATGCAATTATATTTTAGAGAAATAAACTTTGAAAATATGTATGCTGAAAATATTAAAAAATAAAAGATTATGAACTCTTGGCTTGAAGGATTCAAGGTATATTTATAACTTATGAGTTATGTCATTTTATAGAAAGGAAATAATGAAGTGTAATTTTATCTTTATGATATTTTGAGTTATATTCCATTTAAAATAATACATATCGGACCATTATAAAACACTATAGGGCTTGTATGGGGTCCGAAGAAAACTTCCAAGGAAAAGTTGGGCTTGAATAAGATGGCTTGGGGGTGTATGCCTAAGCCCAAAAATTAATTAGGGCGGTCCAGATATAATGCCAAGATTCAGTAAGGGGTGTTGACGCATTTAATACCTAAAAAAATTGGTTTTAGGCATAACACCTGCACCTAGAAAAGGGCTCTTAGCGCTAGCACCCCTAACTCTTATTGGGTATGACATGCCTAACAAGGTGTCATGCCCGAGCCCATGTTTTTTGGTAGCAATTGGGCTTAAGTATGGTAACTTGAGCCTAGAAAGGGATGTTTTACAGGTTTTTTTAGGTTTTTTAGGTCATTTAAATTTGAATCTATTAGTAGCCCCTAAGTTTTTGTGGTATTAATCCATAAAGACCTCTAAAAATACTCAGTTACCATGACAAGTTCATCGTTCTTCTTCATATAATAAGAAGGGTGGAAACCTCCGGTAATATATCGGGGAGCCCATATGCAAGGGTGTTCACCATGGTTGAAAAAAGTCTAAGTATATATAGGGAACCATGGAGGAACCTATACTTCAAAAACTTTCTAGGAATGTAAGATGAAACTATAGAGAAATCCATACTTAGAAAGTTTTTCTAATAGGTGAAGAAACCCATGAAAAAGGAGTTTGTATAATAGAAAAATTTCCAAGTGGTTGGAAGGAACCCATAAAGGGTGAGCCTGTACTTGGAAAATTTCTCTAAAAGGTTAAAGAGATGGATACTGAAACCTATACTTATAAATTTTTCTAAGAGATGGAGAAGAAACTTATGGAGGGTGATGCTATTACACCATGGAGACCAAGTTCATCTTTTGAAGATGATTGTATTGAAGTGTGGGAGGTATGTTACCTCCCTATGATGTAATAGGGTGTGAGAGGTTGTGTTTAAGAATAAGAGATTCAAGATCATCTCTGAAGATAATATAAAGTACGAGACCCTCTTATTAAAGAGTCATGTTAGTTTGAGACTATATTGAAGAATGAGAAGTCTAAGATTAACACCTAACAAATTATTGAGAGGTCCTTAAATATCACCTAAATAAAATATCAATTTAAGACTATACTAGGGAATGAGGAATTAGAGATTAACCCCTGAAGAATTGATGAGAGATCTGTAGGCATCACCTGGACCAAAATTACACTAGAGAATAGAGAATTCGAAATCAACCCTTGATGAATTGGTGTCCTTGGACATCACCTGAAGAATGTGTCATTGCAACAAGAAGATCTCATACCCTCCCCTTGGAGATTGTAAGGATACTATGCTAGGAAGGCCAAGTCAATCCCTTTCAAAGAGAGTGGTTAGAAGCCCCCTATTAAAGATTCGTAGATAGGACATATATGTTAAGGATACATTATTTTTATTTCAATAATATAGTTACATTTTTATTGAGGCATCTTGAGGTAATTCAAGTGATATGTACAAGGGAGAGCTTTTAGAATAAACATGTTTTAGATGTGATGTTAAGGTGTTTATTTTGACTACCTTGATAACTTTGAATGGATGATCTCATTCTTGTTAGGTAAAGTCAAGTAGCTTAATAGATTTCCATGTTACCATCCTCAATTCCAGGCATATAAATAGTTTTTTTTTAAAAAAAAAAAATAACCTATAAATATAAAAGTTAATTTTTTTTAAAAATAACCTATAAATATAAAAGTTAATAGAAACATATCTAGTATAACATAGTTATATGATTGATTGGTTTATTACAAGATTAAGAAAAAAACAACGAGTAAAGCAAATATAAATGTAATGTGTTTAACATTAGCCAACCCTTAATAGAGTAACAAGAACAAAAATATAACAAAAGGATTATTGGCTAATTTGTTTAGCTTGAACATGTTATTTGCACTTTGTGTTTCTACCAATCTATCAAAAAAACTTTAATATATATAATCAACTCACCATGTGTATTTTTTATTTTAATCAACTGATTATGGTTTTTAAAATCGAGAATTTATCTACTCTTTTTACCTCATAACAATATTATTAATTTTTCTTTCATTTCTATTAATATCATTACCTATTTCACCTTTTGTATGGAGTGATTTAAAAAAAAATAGAAAAATTATACTTAATTGTTTGAAAGAAAAGGTACAAGTGATCAATAGTCGAAAGTGATAACATGAGAGGTTTTTTGAAAATTGTTGGCTAGGATCCTTTCTTTTGACCCTGTTTATTTTTGTATTTTAAAGGCGTTTTTGAAAAAAATTAAATTTTTTTATTTTTTTCTTTGCTTCAAATTAATATTTTTTTTGGTGTTTTAAAATCATTTTAATTTACTGATATAAAAAATAATTTAAAAAATAAAAAATATATATTATTTTGATATATTTTTGAGTAAAAAACATTTTAAAAAACAATCATAATTACACTCTCAAACACACTCTCATCACATGAGATTGAATGGAGATAAAATGACTTGTAAGAGAGAAAATATCATTTGGTCCATCACATTGACTTCAGCGTATCTCCAACATTATCATAACACCATTTTAAGAAATCCCATAAGCTAAACAAAGAACACATTAAAGTATATTAAGAAAAATATATAGTTTTACTGCCATTAAGTAATTTAGTATAGTTTATCATTCACTAATACTTGTTATCTATATGAGAGTTTATTTTTATTTTATCTTCATGATAAACTAACTAATTAATATTTTTAAGTTCAGTGGTCTATGATACATTTTCATCCTAATATTACTTACAAATTAATTTTGATACAAGGCAGGAATAGACTTCCACTAAGGTTACCATTTTGCAGGTAGCAAAGGCATTTCTTAATCTATTTAGCGCAGACCAATCAGACAAAGCATGATTTAAAGTCCACGTCTTTTGAAAAATTATGCCGAACAAAAACGAGCAGTAAACTTTAGGCGATATTATTTTCAAAGATAATTTTTTCTGCACAAGATTTCAGGATTCGACATGTTCCTCCTCAAAACAGGGGATGCAAAAACTGCGAAGTAGAAGAAAACAAGGTTTAAGAGAATAAGTATTTCTTGCTTGGTGCTGTCTGTTTCCAAGAGCGCAGCGTGTGTGCATATATATATAGTTTACAACGGGTAGTAAGAAAAATAAATGGGAGAATTAAAGAGTGTTTTAAGAAAATTATGATTTCAGTTTAAGAATTAAAATTTAAATTATTATTAAAAGTAAAAATTTTTAAAAGTACAGGGTTTGGCTCACCCGGGAAAAAAAAAAAATTATCGTATACATGCTGCCTACCACATGCTACTTCGAATTCAGGTCGAGCTCACGTTAACCCAATCGCTGAGGGAAGATCAGCCGGGGCTTAAGACGTAGGGATCGGTAGTGTGCCCCAGAATTCTCATCTGGTACCAAACTATTGCTACCCAACCTGGTTCACGCATAAGCCAGTTCGCCATTTACCAAAGAGCGAGATGCTGCTCCTGTTTACGGCGGCGGAGGTGCCTTCCAATCAGACAAAAAAATGAGAGAGAGGGTAGCCAGTCTATCTCAAATAAAGGGGCAAGGTGACACCTCTCGAGTCCATTGGTTTGATGAATGGAGAAAGAATGTGTTTAGTGTAATGATAGATGCTGTGGTTTGAAAAAAATTGTTTTATAAAAAATAATTTTAGTTGGAATTAGTTTGAAAAAATAGATATTTGAATAAAACTATGGTTGAAATTGAAGTTGAAAAAAAAAATAGTTTAATGTGTTTGTTATATTAATTTTTCAAGAAAATATTATTCATATTACAATGCAAATAAATTTAATTTATTTTAAATTAATTTTTTTAAAAAATATTAATGAAATTAAATGAAAACTAAAACTCACTTAACTGTAAACAGTGCAAGTAAATTACACTGTTCATGTTGTTAATTACACCGTTCACTTACACTGTTCATGTTGTTAATTACACCGTTCACTGAATAAGTCAATTCCTCATGTTGTTACATTGTTCATTGAATAGTGCTTGCACTGTTCATGTTATTAATTGCACAGTTTATTAACAGTGAAATTTCTCTGCTTTTATTTCTCTGCTTTTTATTAACTATATTTCGATTATAAAAATTATATAGAATCCATGTACAGTAAATCGATTTTTTTCTTTATTAAACGATTACAAACTACATTTTAATTAAAACCTAACCACAACCACGTAAACAAACAAACAAACGAGCTCGAACTAGTTCATGCCTAAAAGGCGAATGGGGGAGCTAGAGTACCGGAGTGGTATATCTATCGGCGTTCATCACAATTATTTTTTCAAAATATGTCGTTTGTTCTGGGCTTGTATTTTCAACCAAAATATGCTTGGTTTAACAGCAGTTAATGTTAGGCAATTTCTATGTTTTTTATTAATTATCTTTCAACCGCAAAAATTGTGTGAAATCCATGCAAAATAAATTGATTTTTTTCTTTATCAAACTGGTACAAACTATATTTTAATTAAAATCCAATCACAACTGCGTAAACAAACAAGCTCGAACTAGTTCATGACTAAAAGGCCAACGGGGGAGCTAGAGAGCCGGAGTGGTATACCTATCGGCGTTCATCACAATTATTTTTTCAAAATATGTCGTTTGTTCTGGGCTTGTATTTTCAACCAAAATATGCTTGGTTTAACAGCAGTTAATGTTAGGCAAAGGAACCATTATTTTCAATCAAATACCTGCAAAGCCAATTTTTTAAATATCCACACAATGACAAACTTTTTTGTACAGTGCTTATCAAACAGGATTAAACAAGTTCAACACTTCTTAAATTCAATGTTTGTGATAATGTTAAGCAAATTTTGCTTGTTACCTTTGCATGCTTCTTCTTCAGGTTTTTCATTTTATAAATTCAATGCTTGTGATAACGTTAAGCAAATTTTGCTTGTTACCTTTTCATGCTTCTTCTTCAGGTTTTTCATTTTATGATCATTTGGCATAAAAGTTCAATTTTGTTGCTGCTCACCATAAAACGATGCTTCAGTTCAGCAATGTCATTGAAGGACTGGTTTGCCTTGGATGGCAGCCTAACGTCCCCGTCGGCGTTTGGGAACAACATAGCATACTGCGCCACATTAAGATGGTTAGATCCCACCTGTAAGAAAAGAGATCATAGCATCATCCAAAAGTCTAGAAATATACTTAACGATGTCAATTCCATCAATTCCATATGGTGACTATAATAAGATATACTTTTATCAGAAAAACGCAGCCATCAATACATTTTACTTGCGGAATCCACAAGGGTTTTAATGGCTATATCAGCATGCAAATGTTATCCCCATAAATCATTACAGACACATTAAGGTAATTCATCCTCACTCGTAATCACCCCTATATTTTCTTCTTCTTTTTCTATGCAGACATTACATCTTATCAGAATTATTCACACTTAGTACCAAATCTACAAGAATTGTGTTCCTTCTATGTAAATTATCATTAGATTCTAAGCAACATTACTAAATTATTGATATCAGGATGTTAAATACTACTGATCATTCTAATCTAAATCTTTTAAGATGACAAATATTAAAAGAGAGATATAACAATATTCAAATGATGTTTTCAACAACTCTTTAAATTTTCAAATTCTTTTAAGCTTTTTTATAATGTTACCAATCTAACAATAAGTACTTCAACTTTGTATCCAATAAATAGCTTGTAATATAGTTTATTTTGCCAAACAGTCCTCAACTAAGTAACGTGAACATTCTTTGGTTAGTACAGACAGTTGTCATGCATTAACCCTAATAGTTCTCCTCTTGCGGAAAAGAAGATTTCATAAATATACCAATTTTGATTAATTTATAGTCAATTCAGCCGATTTATTAAGAATAAGGAACTCTCAAACTTGCAGCAAAAGAATATCTACATGTGAGTTAAAATCTTTTATCAAGTGAAGAACGTTGAAAATCATGATATCATAGTTCAATAACGACTATTAGGTGACGTGGCAGAAAACTCAATTAGATTGCTACTACAATTCAAAATCTTTAATCATTATATGAAGCTTGAAAAATAGTTTTATTAACCATTTCAATCCAGACACTAAAATTCTCAAATGAAATTATTTTAAAAAAAATACAAGTCAAAGAGTGGTAAACTGCAAACGAGAGCATATAATAAGAACTAAAAGAGTAAAGCATAAAAAAACAAAAATAGTGAAAATAAATAAAGCTTTAAATCTATAAGTTGGTTAAAATAAAGTAAAACAGTTTATAGTAAATGAATGACGTCATGCTATTTAATAAGAGGGCATTTTATTAAGTATAAAAAAACCCAGAAAATTAAAAGATCAACTTAGTAAAGAAAAAAAATTGATATTAAAATCCCAACATGATAAGACGGTGAATTATTTAGTCATTTATTAATAATATTACAGATTAAATATTTGGCCATATTTAAAGTCAAAATCATTCTTGAAATGACAATTTATCTCAATATCATCTAATTTGTCAAAAATAAAAATCCCTTATCACTAAAATAAAAACTCTTCCACACATCACCTCAAGTTTTTGAGTTGCCTAAGACTGCTCAAACTTCACATAAAAGTATGCTTTCACATGATATATCATGTTTATCAATTCATATTATCAATTTAATTTATACTAGAAGAAAATAGATACTCTCAGTCATAAGCTTGAAATGTTGATTTAAAGGTATCCATTACTTAATAATCATTTCTTTGAGTTTGTGTTGATATAGGTTCATTATCATTTATATCATCTCAAGGATATTTGATATGTCTTAAAGTTGCGTGAAACTCATGGTTATATTGATGGGACTTTTGCTTCAAGATTTGTCTTAAATGTTAATTTATTGTGGCTCAAATCTTTTTAAGAACTAATTTAAGTCTTAAAACCAACTTATTATACTCAAGAACTAGCTCCAAAATTCCTAGAAACATTTTGTGTTCGCTTAAAAAGCCTAAGGTCTCTAGTAAACAAGATGACAATACCAAACACAATTCATAAAACTTCTAATAAACTACATGACATGTGTTAAACAAGTTGATCATACTAAATACAAATTCTAAAAATAACTACTAAACTAGACAACCATGTCAAACACAATGCATCGGACAATTGGTAAACCAAGTGACCTATTTTTCTAGAAGTGAACAGCCTTTTGTAAATCTTGTGAGCTGAAAGTTATCATTATCTCATGTGTACAAGTGTGTGAGACTTGTACATAACATGTACTTACATCAAAAAATTAATTAGCTTATCCTTACAAAAAAAATTGAATTTAAAATATTCTTGTTATCTTTGTTACTAAAAACAAATAAGACAAGCTTGCTAAACACTTCACACGACCACCCTTGCTCTACACTTAACATACTTTCTTACTTTATCTAGCTTAAACCATCTAGCATACCAAACTTCTCATAATTTAAAAATTCTAGACTACTCATTCTATCTCAAAACAACTAATTAGCCATATTTTTCTATTAAAAGGCATTTTCTTTTACCTTTACAACTTGATACAATCACTGGGCAATTATTATTGTCTTGACATAATTATATTCTTTTAACTTTGAGCTTACCTTTAATCATTCTCCAATCTTATTGGTGAGTGTTGTTTTCATTTTTTTTTATAAGTGAAAAATCTTGTTAAATATTTGTGCAAGTGTCAAACCACTATAAAATCCATGCATAATCTCTCTTCCTTATTTTTATTTATTTTTTTCTATTATTACGTTGCATTTGTTGTGTTTATGTGTTGGAAATGATGGTTTCAAAAAACCAAAACTGTGAGGTTAGTTTCTAGAACACCTGATTTACCTTCAGTCTTAGATGCTTCGATATTTTATTTGGTTGTGGAGCAACGACTCTAAGAGTTAAGATCATGTTATTTACGGGACAAAGCTTGACAAAAGCTCCTTTTATATGAGAAAAATTACGCATATTAGAAGGTTATAATTAGCACATTCCTAAAGTAATGTGATATTGAACTTTGAAATATTGTAAAGAAAGGTATATTGGACCCGCCAAAACTGATATTGGATGAGAACATTATTCCTAAAATTATTAGTAAGTGACATGTTAGACAAGTAAGAAATCATAGTTGTAATGCAAACGCATAAATGAATTCTTTTATGTTTTATCTAACAAAGAGTTCACTAGGGTAAAAAATCACAAGACAACTCAAAAGATATGGAAGTTGTTTGAGGTTACTCATGAAAAGTCGAGCCAAGTTAAAGACTCTAGATTGATGTCTCACTAGAGAGTATGGATTATTGAGCATGAGATTATTAAGCATGAGACATTAGGTAAAATCATTACCAAAGAGAGAATGGTTGGCAAAATTTTAAGGTCATTTACCTTGAGTTTGGGAGCTAAAAGTCATGGCAATAAAGGAATTCAAGAACCTTTAAATGGTTCGCTAATAGGACATGAAGAAAAGATTAAGGATCTCGAAGTAAATGAAAATATTCCAAAAAAAACTATCGCTTTGAAGTCTACATGGCTACACAAATGGGATAATGAAAGTAGTAGTGATGATAATGAGGCCATTACATTGATTACTAGGAGATTAGTCAAGTTTTTGAACAAGAAAAGGTATGAAAACCATAGGGACTTCAAAGGTTATTCAAGCAAGAGGGATCTTATCAATTGCTTTGATTACAAAAAGTCAAGTCATGTGAAATATGATTTTCCTAATGCAAACAAGAAAGGGAAGCATGACATAAACAAAAAAAATATGAAAAAAAGGAAATAAATGCTGCTACATTAAATGATGATGATGATGATGATATACAAGTTATATGTAATAACGTGTGTTAATTGGAAAAGCAGGTGAAATCTCATTCAAACCCAAAAATGTTGTATCAACATCTTAATCACTCTAGTCATTACATTTAGACCTATTTGGTTCAATGCGGATAACTAGTCTTGGTGGTTATAATTATATATTTATCATCAAAGATAATTATTCAAGATATATAAAAGTTTTGTTTCTTTCCCACAAGGGTAAGACACTTTAAGCTTTCTTGAAATTTACAAAAGTGTTTAAAATGAAAAAGACCTTGTGATTTTGAAAATTAGGAGTGACTATGGTGGAAAATCTGATAGTATTGCCTTTGAAAAATCATATATTGAAAATATTTTTATTCATGAGTTTTCAACACCAAGAACTCCATAGTAAAATGGAGTTGCTAAGAGGAAAAAATAGTCACTTCAAGAAGAACTATGTGTAAAAAGTATGGCCTACCTTAATATTTTTAGGTGGAAACCTTTAGTACTTTATGTTATGTTTTTAAATTGAGTTCTTATTAGATCTATTCTACATAAAATGCCTTATGAGATTTGGTTTAAGAGAACTCAATATTTCTTACTTTCAAGTTTTTCACTCAAAATGTTTCATACTTGATACAAAACAAAACTTGGGAAAGTTTGATGCTAAATTCGATGATAGTATTTTTCTTAAATATTCCACTACTAGTAAAACATAATTGGTTTATAAGAGAAGGATTCTTATTATATAGGAACCAATGCATGTATTGTTTTTATTAATCTAACCCTTTTGATGAGAGAAATGATAAAGGAACATTGATAGAGGTTGATCTTTATAAGTTGAACATAAATAAACCTCATGGGGATGCATTGCAGAATGACAAATCCATGGAAGAACTTCAAATTGCTCAAAACAAAGACAACCAATAAATTGATGTGTGAGCGTCTTGTGTTCTTCCAAATGCTATAAAGAATTTAAGACCACAAGATGACATCATTGGAGATATTTCAAATATGTTCAAACTAAATTTGCTATAGTGAATCACGTCGATAATGTTTGTTTCATCTCCCTTCTTGAAGCTAAAACTTGTGATGATGCCTTGAAAAATGAGTATTAAATACTTGTCATGTAACAGAAACTCAATCAATATAAGAGAAGACAAGCCTTGGAAACTATTTCCTAGACCCTAGATCCAAGGCTAACAAAATTATTGAAACAAAATAGGTCTTTAGAAACAAACTTGACGAGTCTGAAAATGTGGTTCGTAAAAAGATAGGTTTGGTGGCTCAAGGTTACAACTAAGGAGGAGTAGATTTTAATGGGGACCAGGAATCAATTTTTAGATGAAAATTTATACTCATGTTACTTGCATTTACTTGTTTCAAAGATTTCAACTTTTTTTCAAATAAACGTTACAGAGTACATTTTTTTTAATGGTTTTATCATATATGAGATTTATGTTGAGCTGCTTCCAGGTTTTGAAAATCATTCCTTTCCAAATTTTATGAGATTTTATATGGTCTCAGGCAATTTCCCAGGGAAGAATATGATGTGTTAATTGAGAAATGTCATATGGATGTTTATCTGGAATTGTCATCCGACATGTAATATGTCGTGTTTTTTAAGATTCTGTCTGGGTCGGCAGCTCAGCAGCTCTTTAACTATTTCAAATCATGTTTTGTGTGAGCTAGTTGATAGGATCGTTTGACCTAGCGGTGGACATAAGAATGATATCAGCTGGTCTTATATTTGGATGATGAAATCTCTAGCATTATTGCCTTGTATTTGTTGTGTGGTGGTTTGATATTGAACAGGATTTATGAATGTTGTTGAGTTTTTTGAGTTAGTTTGAAATGAATTGAAATTGTAAGATTAGTTTTTATAGCATCTAATTCACCCCTCTTATATGCTTCAGGGATTCATGAAAAACAACCTTCCATGCATGAACCAATGATAGTCCTACCAGTTTACAAGCATGACCTAAGCATCTTAATTATAGCTGGATTAAGTGGGAAGATGAAGCACATAATTTACCGCAACTTAAATTAGTATGTCTAAATTTTGATTTACTCCGCACGTGATAAAGCATATTATGCTTCCATTAAACAAAATAAGGAGAGAAATTGAAAGGAAGACGGAGAGAAACGCACCATCAGGCTTTGGAATGATGGCTCTTGACACAATGCTTCCACAAGGTTTTCTTGAACGGTGATTGTTTTGTTCAGCGAAACGCAAAGTTCAGTTTTCTGAATTTCGATGCCATCCTGCCTAAGTTGCAACTTCTGCTTTAAGATGTCATTTCCACTCTTGATCTTCTCATTTTCTTCAACAATAGCACGTAGCAAATGCACCATCCCTTTTGATTCCCTCTTCTATCAAAATCAAGACAACACAATGAAAGCAATGGAGGAAAAAAGCAAAAATGAGGTCCTTTTTGCTCCTCGATCAAGAGCTATGGCTAACGCTAAAATTTGTTATTACCTTCACACGTTTCCCACACTTGCTTGCTTTTCTCTTTTTCACTTTCTGCTCTGGTGAAACTCCAGCAACAGTCCTTTCTCCACCTTGCAGCAGGTTCATGGGGTTTTCATTCAATATCAATATGCAAGTATTGAGCAAGATTGAAAGAACAAAAAACAAAAAATAGGCATTGAAGAGATTTCCAGCAAAATAAGGAATTTGGATGCAATAGACGGACTCCCATAGATGCCATCAGGAAGCCACGCAAAAACAAAGCTAATCCCATCCCACAAAAACAAAGAATATTAGTTAAAATAAATAACATGATAAAGTGCACATGATAATGCACGTAGTATCCAACTCTCACCCAAGGTCAAGCACTTATGAGTCAAGGACCAGTAGGCTTCTAGCTAGGTGGGACTCATACCAACCTCGCTCCTTCGAGGAGAAGGTTGAGTGGTTCGAATAGGGATTCAGTCTCTGTTTGTACTCAAGAAGAGGTCAAAGTTAATCCTTCAGCTTTTCAGAAGAGGCTAGCTTAATCGCTTTTGTAGTTTTCTAGAACAAGCATCTCTTGATGTTGTCAGCTAATTACCAACTTCTATTGCTAATCCTCTAACTGTAAGCAATAAGGTTCTATCCATGGAAAGAAGAAGAAGAAACTTATGAGTGAAAACAA
>NW_011499871.1:127778-134503 GCF_000495115.2 Populus euphratica
TTGTGATTTTGAAAATTAGGAGTGACTATGGTGGAAAATCTGATAGTATTGCCTTTGAAAAATCATATATTGAAAATATTTTTATTCATGAGTTTTCAACACCAAGAACTCCATAGTAAAATGGAGTTGCTAAGAGGAAAAAATAGTCACTTCAAGAAGAACTATGTGTAAAAAGTATGGTCTACCTTAATATTTTTAGGTGGAAACCTTTAGTACTTTATGTTATGTTTTTAAATTGAGTTCTTATTAGATCTATTCTACATAAAATGCCTTATGAGATTTGGTTTAAGAGAACTCAATATTTCTTACTTTCAAGTTTTTCACTCAAAATGTTTCATACTTATACAAAACAAAACTTGGGAAAGTTTGATGCTAAATTCGATGATAGTATTTTTCTTAAATATTCCACTACTAGTAAAACATAATTGGTTTATAAGAGAAGGGTTCTTATTATATAGGAACCAATGCATGTATTGTTTTTATTAATCTAACCCTTTTGATGAGAGAAATGATAAAGGAACATTGATAGAGGTTGATCTTTATAAGTTGAACATAAATAAACCTCATGGGGATGCATTGCAGAATGACAAATCCATGGAAGAACTTCAAATTGCTCAAAACAAAGACAACCAATAAATTGATGTGTGAGCGTCTTGTGTTCTTCCAAATGCTATAAAGAATTTAAGACCATAAGATGACATCATTGGAGACATTTCAAATATGTTCAAACTAAATTTGCTATAGTGAATCACGTCGATAATGTTTGTTTCATCTCCCTTCTTGAAGCTAAAACTTGTGATGATGCCTTGAAAAATGAGTATTAAATACTTGTCATGTAACAGAAACTCAATCAATATAAGAGAAGACAAGCCTTGGAAACTATTTCCTAGACCCTAGATCCAAGGGTAACAAAATTATTGGAACAAAATAGGTCTTTAGAAACAAACTTGATGAGTCTGAAAATGTGGTTCGTAAAAAGATAGGTTTGGTGGCTCAAGGTTACAACTAAGGAGGAGTAGATTTTAATGGGGACCAGGAATCAATTTTTAGATGAAAATTTATACTCATGTTACTTGCATTTACTTGTTTCAAAGATTTCAACTTTTTTTCAAATAAACGTTACAGAGTACATTTTTTTTAATGGTTTTATCATATATGAGATTTATGTTGAGCTGCTTCCAGGTTTTGAAAATCATTCCTTTCCAAATTTTATGAGATTTTATATGGTCTCAGGCAATTTCCCAGGGAAGAATATGATGTGTTAATTGAGAAATGTCATATGGATGTTTATCTGGAATTGTCATCCGACATGTAATATGTCGTGTTTTTTAAGATTCTGTCTGGGTCGGCAGCTCAGCAGCTCTTTAACTATTTCAAATCATGTTTTGTGTGAGCTAGTTGATAGGATCGTTTGACCTAGCGGTGGACATAAGAATGATATCAGCTGGTCTTATATTTGGATGATGAAATCTCTAGCATTATTGCCTTGTATTTGTTGTGTGGTGGTTTGATATTGAACAGGATTTATGAATGTTGTTGAGTTTTTTGAGTTAGTTTGAAATGAATTGAAATTGTAAGATTAGTTTTTATAGCATCTAATTCACCCCTCTTATATGCTTCAGGGATTCATGAAAAACAACCTTCCATGCATGAACCAATGATAGTCCTACCAGTTTACAAGCATGACCTAAGCATCTTAATTATAGCTGGATTAAGTGGGAAGATGAAGCACATAATTTACCGCAACTAAAATTAGTATGTCTAAATTTTGATTTACTCCGCACGTGATAAAGCATATTATGCTTCCATTAAACAAAATAAGGAGAGAAATTGAAAGGAAGACGGAGAGAAACGCACCATCAGGCTTTGGAATGATGGCTCTTGACACAATGCTTCCACAAGGTTTTCTTGAACGGTGATTGTTTTGTTCAGCGAAACGCAAAGTTCAGTTTTCTGAATTTCGATGCCATCCTGCCTAAGTTGCAACTTCTGCTTTAAGATGTCATTTCCACTCTTGATCTTCTCATTTTCTTCAACAATAGCACGTAGCACCATCCTTTTTGATTCCCTCTTCTATCAAAATCAAGAAATGCACCATCCCTTTTGATTCCCTCTTCTATCAAAATCAAGACAACACAATGAAAGCAATGGAGGAAAAAAGCAAAAATGAGGTCCTTTTTGCTCCTCGATCAAGAGCTATGGCTAACGCTAAAATTTGTTATTACCTTCACACGTTTCCCACACTTGCTTGCTTTTCTCTTTTTCACTTTCTGCTCTGGTGAAACTCCAGCAACAGTCCTTTCTCCACCTTGCAGCAGGTTCATGGGGTTTTCATTCAATTTCCCCCTGCCTCCTTCCTGAGGGACTAAAAGGGAAACAAAATTAATAGCAAGAATTTATGACTGTTAATTTATGGATACATAAAAGAGTATAGATTCCTGTTAATTACTTTTACTCCAATACAGTCTCCATGTTTATGACCTTCCATTTATCTATATTGTGCCAACTCACCGTGAAAACTTTTTTTTTTTAATGCCAAAATAAAACGTATGCAAGTATTGAGCAAGATTGAAAGAACAAAAAACAAAAAATAGGCATTGAAGAGATTTCCAGCAAAATAAGGAATTTGGATGCAATAGACGGACTCCCATAGATGCCATCAGGAAGCCACGCAAAAACAAAGCTAATCCCATCCCACAAAAACAAAGAATATTAGTTAAAATAAATAACATGATAAAGTGCACATGATAATGCACGTAGTATCCAACTCTCACCCAAGGTCAAGAACTTATGAGTCAAAGACCAGTAGGCTTCTAGCTAGGTGGGACTCATACCAACCTCGCTCCTTCGAGGAGAAGGTTGAGTGGTTCGAATAGGGATTCAGTCTCTGTTTGTACTCAAGAAGAGGTCAAAGTTAATCCTTCAGCTTTTCAGAAGAGGCTAGCTTAATCGCTTTTGTAGTTTTCTAGAACAAGCATCTCTTGTTGTTGTCAGCTAATTACCAACTTCTATTGCTAATCCTCTAACTGTAAGCAATAAGGTTCTATCTATGGAAAGAAGAAGAAGAAACTTATGAGTGAAAACAACTATGTTCACGGATTCCCCTCGTTTAATCAATTATAGCCAAGTTTTATCATCACATTAAACTCTTCGATTGTTAAAAACAAATAAAAACCAAAAAACAGTAATTTTCTATTTTTGTAGAACAAAATCCCTCCAATTGTTTTAAAAATTTAAAATCTTATCCCAAAAAGGGAAAAAGAAAAGAAAAATATATCTAATTAAAACAAAGCCATTGTCTATGTCTGCTTTAAAAATCTCATTTTAATAGGACGAGACAGAGTAAGAACTGGTACATAAAAGTTGGAAATTGAGATGAATTTTCCACAACCCAGACCTATTTTGAAATTGCAGGGTGAAGTTGGCTTTCAAATATTTCATATCTGGATTGAACAAGAAACAACATGCACGCGCCAACTAAAAGAGAAGAACCAAGTAACTATATTGATCTTCTATATACTTACTGCTATCACCAGTCTTCGAAGCATCAAGATCCACCATTGCTCACTTGATGAGAAGACTTTTCGTTACTACAGAAAACCCTTCGAACGACAAAGTACTTTGAAATTGGTTATATAGGGGATTTAGACAGCAATCGCGCGAAGACGTGTTTCATCCGTGCGATGAGGGGAGAGAGCAAGAGGGTCAGTGAATACTTCTCTACTAAGGTTTCCGTTTAAAGACTTTCCAGGTGAACACGCCCTTTCTAGAAGTGGCTGTTTTCTTTTTTAACAATTCCAATCCCCTTACTTTTTATTTCCTTTGTTTGCTATTTTAGCTTTGGACTGTCGATTATACCCAATATTTTTCTTATTTTATCTTTTCAGTTATAAAGATAGTTTTATTTTACACGTCGAATTACAATTTTACTTATAGATTCATTTTTTCCTTAAAATTTAAGCTATAAATGGTTTCAAATTTGCAGCTGTGACACAAAATTCATAGATTTAATTTAATTCCTCCTCACATCTCAAGATTGTTGCTGTTGTCGTTAAAATAAAATAGTATCCAAGCAATTATAATTGCACTTGTAATTAATTAATTAGGTGTTGATAATGCCACTACTCCATATAGTTAGAGAAAATTCTTATGGCAAATATTGAATGGAGTGTCAGTAATTATCAATTGTGCAGAGGTAATACCATCTATCAAACTAAATATGTCCCTAAATAGAGAAAATTCTTATGGCAATATTGAATGGAGTGTCAGTAATTATCAATTGTGCAGAGGTAATACCATCTATCAAACTAAATATGTTGTGGTAAATTGTGTAGCATCTATCAGTTGTGTCAGTAATCCAGTGTCGTGCCTATTAATAATTATTAGAGGTTTATTTAGTTATTAATTTTATTATTTATTAGAATTAATTAAGATATATATATATAAATTGGTTTGGACATCACACATAAATAAATAAAAAATATTATGTAATTTATGAGATTGTAATGTCAATTTAACTTTATTTAGTTCAAAGTTTAACTTTTTATTTGAAATTAATTTTAGGAAATGATTTTATACCATTTTAGTTGCGCAAGATTTTTTATATAAAAGAAAAATTATAAATTATTGATTAATTATGAAAACAGTACCTTGCATGTACTTCTATCCACTCAAATGATTTTTGGGCTAACTTGACATTCCCTATTTATTGGTGTTATTTTTTATTCAATTTCATTCTTAATCCATACATCAGTCCTCAATCAAATCCTTTCATCTAGAATAATTGAGGATTCTTTATAGAAAAAAGTTATGCTAAAAATGGCATTGTATTATTGCTCAAGGTGGTGCTTTAGATGGAAACCCTAATGTATCGGGATAGGGTTAGAAAACTAATTAACTTATGGTTCGAGAACCTAATTGAGAATTAATGTATAGATTAGGGATTAATCTGGGGCTATCCCTCTTATGCCCATATCTGTATTGAGGATTTGAGTGAAATAAGCAATCATTTTTTATTTTATTTTTTTACAATAGCTGAAAGTTTTATTAAAAAAGAAGACTACGAAGATAATAGCCTAATCACTCTTTTTTATGAACCATAGCTGATAAAAGAACACAAGGTGGAGAGAAAATGGGGAAAAAAGCTGCAGTTTAGGATGAAAAAAAAATAAAAATTGATAGACTCTCTCACCTTCGCATCATCTCAAAGCAAAAAATTGATAGATTCTCTCACCTTCGCATCATCTCAAAGCAAAAATATGAATGAACAGTAGAAGAAGAGGCTTGAGCAAAGGGTTTCAGCAGTCGTGATGTGATTGGAACACAAGAGGAGGAGCATTCGAGCAGAAACAGATATGAATAGAAGAAAAACCAGGTCCAGGAAGGATAATTTTAGTAAAGCACAACCATGAGAGGGAACAACTCTGTCCCATGAACACTCGTGCTCAAAAACATCCAAGAACCGAAGGTAGTAGTAGAATCATCCATTAGAGTCTAGCTAAGGACCGGCAACATCACAGCATGATGGAATTGCAGATACCATGAGTATGGTACGGACCCCTGAAATCATTCTAGTAGCCATATAACTTTAGACACTCAAGGCACAGAGGCTTTAGAAATACATTAGCAGCTAGCGGCAACATCATAAAGAGCTATCTTAATCAAAGCAGAGACGAAGAAAGCAATATTCACCCCACAACCATGTGATCAGCAGTGCTGTTTCCCACAGCAACAGATACTGGTAAAGTTTTGGCATGGGCTCCGCTACCACTTCAAAGTTTGATTCTCTAATCCTATGAGGATATTATTATGAGAAGAAACATTTATGTATATAGGCAACCATACAGGCTTAAGGTTTTGCATTGCCAAAATCATAGTACGATGATGCAGCTTACAGGTGCCTCTTCATAGGCTTTTATGCCGACTTAACAAGCACACTTAATTCTTCGTGTCTCAGCACTTCACGTGCTAAGATACTTCATTGCTAAGAATGACAGTAACCTCCTCCTCGTACTAGATTAACATCTAAGGCTTACATAAACTATAACAAGCTAACTCAAGATAAAGTACTTCATTGTTAAGTAATGAAATCAGCCAATCATATGCTTCCAGGCTAATAATTTTATACTAGAATTTACCATCCTCCTTTTCATAGTGCAGTTACCGACGTCGCTTGATGTTAAATTGCAGGTAATTTACTTTTCCAATCGAAAGAAAAAACATCTCAAAAGATTCCATTTTTATCAAAGCCTTTTGCCACGGGTCTGGCTTTGTACCATTCCATTTTTATTCCTGACATCATGTTCCCTCATCTCATTTTCCTTCGAAGCATCAAAGTCACGTCCCATGGCTTCATGCAACTCCATCTGCATGAAATATTTGTTTTTTAAAATTTATTTTTAAAATAATTATTTTTAAAAATTTTTTATATTTATTTGATATTAAAAAAAAATTAATTAAGAGAAAATATTTTTCAATTAAAGAAAAATTTGTTTGATATTAAAAAAAATTGATCAAGAGAAAATATTTTTCAGTCAAAGAAAAATTTAATTTGATTTTCAAGAAAGTATTTTCCTAAAAAATTTAAACGCCTAGAAAATTTAAACTAAAAACACTTTCTAAAATTTATAAAAATTTTAAAAATATCATATTATTTACTAATTATATCCAATTTAGTTCTCAAACTTTTGGTTGTTATATATATATATATATATATATATATTTTT
>NW_011499871.1:134525-134621 GCF_000495115.2 Populus euphratica
TTTGATCCTTAAACTGTTGCTATATCTATGTATATATATATATTTGTTTTGAATATTTATTTTTCAATTTCATCTCTTAAAATTTAATTTTTATAT
>NW_011499871.1:135158-167596 GCF_000495115.2 Populus euphratica
AAGAAAAAAAATCTAAAGAGGGAAAAAAAATAATATTGAAAATATCTGGCGATCCAGCCAAATCCAAGATTTATGTGTCTAATTAAGAGTTAAACCTAAGATTTATGTGTCTGATTGAGAGCTAAACCTAATACCATTGAGTCTAGATACTAGTCGGATCTAATAGTATTGGGCTTGGTAGCCAAGCGAGACCCAGCAGCATTTTATGACTAATAAATAGAAAAGACAATGCCTTCAAAGTGTTAATGTCATCTACAGTGTGGTCCATAATACAATAGATATTTGTCCATAATACCTGCATAGTATTTTTCTCACCCCTTCTCAAATATAGTATAATATGCATCACTTATAGCCATATAGGTTATGATTTTGATCTTGATATTTTGTCTCATGCAAAACACCAGTATATTGGTTAACGCTTCACCGCAAGTAGGATAAATTTTTTAAAATATTAAAAGTGCAAATGAGTTTTTAACTTTATTATTAAACCTGATTTAATAGTTCAATTTTAAAATCTCACAACCTAATTCTTTGTCTATCTCGAGTTTAAACTAAATTGTGCAGAAGTTAGCCTCAATTAAATTGATTGATTTTATGGATCAAAATACAATCTTGATGACTACTAAAAACATAGGTTAACTTTTAACAAAATTTCAAGATAATAACATTTTTCAAAAAAACTATTAAAAGAATAACAAATTAGATCAGCCTCAGTTCCCAAGTAAATTGTGTCATAGATTTCACCGAGTTTAATAATTTATGTTTTTAATTATATGATAAAAGCATACAGTTTATTTCCCAACTAATCTAATATTGAAAGATAAGATATACAAAAAAACTATTAAAAATAATTAATGGATCAAAAAACAAATAACAATTAATGGATCAAAACACAAATAAGCATATATGGTTAGTGGCTGAACTATCAAACCTATAAATCAAGTAACCCGAGCTAACACGCCAAACCTATAAACCAAATTATAGATTTTAATGAGATTATAATTTTTTTTTAAATTATTTTTTATTAAACTATATGATAAAAAAATATATGATCGCAAAATAAAATACCAACCTCGTACTGAGACACTATAAAAACTTAAGTGACAAATAAAAATTAAAATATTGCAATAGAGTACTTTATCTTATCATGTTTAATGAATTTATTTATCAAAATAATTTTTTAATAGAAAAACATATAAAATCTGTAAACAAACATCAAATTTATTTGTTGCAAAAGACCCATGTAGCCTAAAATAATTAAATCAGGATTAAAGGAAAAACCTGGAAGACAAGAAAATGCGAAGGGTTTGAGAGAACTCTAGACTTGTGTTATTTTCACACAAGTAAATAAACAAAGATCTAAATAATATCCTATGAAAAACTCCTCGAAAAAATATCTTATAACTGTCAACTATTTATATAGGTATTTAACTGACTTAATTTGCAATGAAAAAAGAATCTTAAGAAAGTAGGAGAATGAGGAGGGAAAATCCAAGATAATCTAGAAAAATACTAAAAAACCAGAATCTTTATGCCTAATTTTTTTTTGGATTCAAGTAAAACTTATCTCTTGAAAAAATGAGTAAAACTCCAATTTTCTCACTATCTTAAACTCCAATTGTCTCAATATCTTATAAGAAACGTAGCATAATAACACAGAAGTAGCGTAATAATAAAAAATTTAAAATCTAATAAAAGATTTGAAATCTGTGCAACAGGTATCAACTTCTAGCTAATTTCATCAGCTTTCATGACTTTAGCTCAAGCTAATCCTTACAGAGAACATGGCATATAGAATATTCTAATAAAACTTGAGAACGATTTAACGGGTGTACGTAAACTTGAGATTCTTTACTTGTTCTTCTCCAAAACAAAGACTTAATTTGTTTTGTTGTGTTTATAAATGTTAAAGTTTCACCTCAAGATTTTTCTTTTCTCGCATGTTCCCTCCTTAAAGTTGACTGCAGGAATGCGAGTGAAGGGGGAAGGCATGGATCCTTCGGCATGATCCAATCTTAATATTTTCTTTAATAATTTTTTTGGGAATTTCCCTAAAGCCATTCATGTAAATAAATGGTGTGTTTATGATTTGGGTTTCGAGTGTTTTTCAAGAGTATTTTTAATCTTACAAAAAAATATCAAATAATAATAACCTTCCTGACGTGAATATAAAACATAATTATTTTCTTACAAAAACATGGTAATAACAAACAGAAATGAAAGTAGAAGAAAAACTCCTTGGACTCGGACGTAGACAATTGGAATAAGAGGTACAAATTACAATTGAATAGGGCCCGTAGAAATCCATACAACGTATGTATTGCAAATTGAACTGCAGAGTAGAAACACCATATGATATATAGTTCTTGGGGGAGCAGTACGAGCCATAAGAAACAGGGTTAATCACTAACCCTGTTCTTGCTTCTCCTACGAGGGCTTGCTCATGCTAAGGCTTTGCTTCCCATTAGATCACTAAAGCATAATATTTAAACAAAGAAAACGTTAGTAAATCATAGCATAATTTTTTTTTAAGAATTTTTAGATCGTTTTTGTTCATATATATAATTTTGATGTATTTATTTATAAATAAAAAACAATTTCACGATATCAATTCCTGGGCACTAAACATGCTCTTAAACACAAGAACAAGGATTAATCTAGAGAATGACAAACCGTAAGTTTTGAGTGAGTAGGGCGTCCTTGGCATAATCATTCTCTGCTCTTGCTTTGATGATTTGGAACATAAGATGAAGCCTGAGTTCATTTGCGGCACTCTGCTTGGAGATCAGATGAGTCTCCTCTTTTAATTTAGCAGCCTCTTCACTTATTTCTTGAAATTTTTCCCTGACTTCCCTTTGTCCCTCTCTTATGCGTTTTTGTCCCTCGCTGATCTCTATCATATCAGCTTTTATCCTTTTGATGCTCCTACTTATTTTTTTGTCACTTTTTTTTCGTTTCTGTATGCAATAATGCTTAAATCGTTAGAAATTCAAACAAAAAGAAAGCAGACACAAGAACACTACACTCTAATTCTGATATATACAGATCCCCATTCAGAAGAATGCCTACAGATATATATTTAACAACGATAAAAGGATCAACCAGGATAAAGTCATCAATTAAGAAAGGCACTTCTAATGCACAGTACCAGGCATGACTTTCTTTGAGTTGCTACCAAAGAAGTCCTCTGCGCGCCCATTTTTGTATGGATGCTCTTCCCCGTGATCATCCAGCATGTGTTTGGGAGATTTCCTTTGGTGATGTATATAATATATATCGATCGAGAGAGAGAGAGAGAGGAAAGGAAATACCCGAAGACAGACCCGGCTAAAAAAAACGCCGTCCTTGAAAGAGGAAAAGTAAACACATCGTTTTAAAAAATAATCACCGTCACATTTACAAAAAGCATCAAAGTCACTATTCTATTACACTATAGACCGAACGATATCGTGGAGGATGCTGGAAGTTTCGCGCGATTGCTTTTCAATTTTTGTTTGTTTTTATATTTTAAAAATATTTTTAAAATAATTTAAAGTTTTTTATTTTTTTATTAATTTTAAACTAATATATTTTTAAATTATTTTAATATATAAATTTTAAAAATAAAAAATTATTAATATATATTTTAATTTAAAAAATAATTTTAAAAACAATCATAAGTACACTCTTCTCCAAATAAATAAATAAAAGTGAAACTCAATTTTATCTTGTTTGTACCGTGGTGTATGCAATTTGAATATTTGGTGTTTGGCCTGATTATTAAAAAAAAATCCGATCAGCTAAATAATTTTTATTTTTTATCATAATTTATATATAACTGTATTTTAAATCTTATTTATATAGAAATTAAGATTTGTATTTATTTCACAGAAATTTTAATAAAATATTTATTTTTAGAAAACTTGCTTTTTTATATCTACAAGTAAAAACTTATTTTTCTAAACCGTTATAATAACAACCATCACAGTACCAAGGATATATTAATTAATTTTCAATTAAATTATTTTTCTTGGTTAAGAAACACTTAGTAATACATAATTTTTATTTCTTTTTAAAATTTTTGTAATCTAACTCATCGCGTGGAACGCAGAGCACGGGGATCAAATTATTAGACTATAAAAAGACATTGCACCTAATAATTCACATAAATTAGGTATCCTATTCTATTCTTGAATTGACAACTAATCCAAGAGGTAGCACCTATTTCCGTTTAAAAATAGACGCTTCTGTTTGTTTTCTACAGGTATATAATATTTATTTTTTATTGAAAATATATTAAAATATATTTTTTTATTTTTAATATAATAAACGATTGTGTACGGCTCCGTCTCTCCGCGAACAGTAGGATATTCCCATGAGTGAGATTTGCAAATATCTCTGGGCGTTTGTTGTTATAATGCATCAAATTACCGAACACCCACTTATAAGGTAACTTGTCCTCTTAACCAGTATTGATCGTACCTGAGACTGGTGCTTGGATTTGAGAAAGGTTAGAGAAACGTCAAAGAGATCTTCCTCTCGTATGAACATCTGATTGCAAACATCTCAAGCAAGAAAACCAAAATCTATGCACAAGGAAACGCTATGCTGGGCGTGTCAATGCTCACAGATTTGAATGGCAGGTGAAGTAAATGCTCGCAATACGTGCATTTCCTTAAGCCAACCAATCCATGTTCTCTTTAGCTGCGAGTGCTCCCCAGGATGATTCTCCTCCTCCTCCTTAATTTGGAACCATCGAGTCCTTCCGAATCTAATTTAATTTGATTTATATAATAAATTGGAAAATACATATGATGTTAAATAATAAATTTAAAACAAATAATAGAAAACCACTCTCCTCAGTCCGGTTTAGTTTTTGTTTCTGTTTCTCGACAACCCAAAGAAAAAAATGGCTTAACCATTGTATTTTTAGAGATCACATATGTTTCTATTTTTAATTTCAATTTGAAAAACAATCTCCGTTTAAAACTTTATCACCCCCAATATCCAGAATTAATTCCCGTTTCTTAAAGTTAGTTAATTTCAAAAGCATAATTTTTTAAAGAAAAAAACAAAGAGAGAGAGAGATGGACCAAAATAGCTTTCTTTTTCTCGTGGCTTCCTGGGCAGCTTCCGTCCCACCCCCTCTCATATATATATATATATATTCATAGGTAAACCAAAATAAGGTCATTTTTTTTTTATTCGGATCGTGAGCGGTTCTTGAATCTTATCCTCGTATTGCCATGTTTCTTGTTTTTTTTTTTTTTTTTTAAACGCGACAATGATGAGTTTCCAAGGTCACTGACACGGCACGATATCGCTCGATTCAACAGGTGAGTGGAAGATATCGCACGATCACCTCCGGAGCTCGAACGATCGATTTCTTTTTAGCTTTTCAAAAGATGTGGTGCCCCCGCCCCCACGCCATGTTGAAAGTCTGAGCCGCAGAGGTTGATTTTTAAATGAGAATCATGGAATCCGTGCATTACAACGAATCATGGACCCACTTCTTTTGTCTCTTTCCAGGTGGCACCATCAGGATTGTAAAAAACAAAAAAAAGACTTAGTCCATGACTTAGTAAATGTAAGTCTTTTTTAATGAAAAAAAAGAAAAGATAAGAGCCAAGTAAAACTCAGGAGGCAAAAATCTTTATTATAAAAAAAATAAAAAATTACAAAGACTTTTTAGTTTTTTTCAATTTTAATATCACGGTAAAATGATAGAATTACTATTGAAATAAAAAAAAAATCTTGTACTTACGTCCAAGGATGTTCTTATATTCTTATTATGGCTTCTCAGGTAAAACTTATTTTTATTTAGGGGTTATTTGATAATTTAAAAAATATATTACGAAAATATTAGAAACATGCTTGCAATGTGTGCAGTGTTATCTCACTCTTATTTTATTTACTATAAATTAAAATTTAAGTTATTTTATTTTATTTTTTATAAAGTTATTAAGAATCTTTTACTTTTTATAAAGTTATTAAGGGTCTTTCAACATTCAATTTCTTTTTAAAGGTAAATTTTTTATTTAAACTCTAACCTTCAATATTTAATTATTTAATAATTAAATGTTAATGTTTTTCTTTTTCCTTTTCTTTTTTTTATAAAATTATTTTCTTTTTTTTTCATAATTTTTTATAAACTTCTTTTTTTATTTTAAAAAACATTTGCATCGCTCAACATTTCTGTTTACATTTAAAAAAAAAAACACAGAGAGTTGTGCATGACCATAAATTAAGGACCCATTTCACTTATTTCTTTGCAGGGTTTCTTGAATTTGGCTCCGTAATTATTTATCGTGTACCAAGGCTCGTTACAATGAGAATTCCTTAAGTATAATGGTAATTTTGTTCTCTGCAGTGACAATCAAAGAAGTGGAAATCGAAGACAAAACGATAAATAATTTATTTTTTTACTTTTATCTCTTATTATTATATTAATTAATTTTTTAAATTTAATCCCTTAAAAATAAAATTTATATTAACAAATATTTTAAAACATATGAAAAAAATACTATAACTTCCCCCCGTGTTTTTGTTTTTTGTTGTTTTGTCATTTATTTTTATTTTTTTATGTTTTGTCTTTTTTTGTTTATTTTTCTTTTTTTTTCCAATATTTTTTTATTTTTTTCCCTCATATTTTTTTGGGTTTTACATTTTTTTTCAAAATTATCTTCTTCTTTTGTTTTTTATTTTTTTAAAATTTATCTTTGTTTTTTTTTTTTAATATTGAACTTGAAAATTTAGTATTGTAATTTTTTAAAAAATTATTATGAATAATTACAATGTTTATTGTAATTTTTAAAAAAATTATTATGAATAATTACAATGTTTTCCTATATGATTTTTTTATGATTTTTTAAAAATAGTCTTTGTTAATTTTATTTTTTTATAATGAGCTGGTTGAGAATTTTGTTTAGTAAATTTTTTCTTTAAAACGCTGTGAATTGTTATAATGTTTTTCTATATGATTTTTGTTTTGTTACAATGTTTTCCCACATGTTTTTTTTTAAATTATCTTTATTAATTTTTTTAAATATTGAGCTGAAAATTTAACTTTAACTTTTTCCACATGTTTTTTTATATTTTTTAATTTGTTTTTGCTTTTTTCCCCAAAATTGTCTTCTTCTTCTTCTTTTTTTCATTTTTTGTGTTTTTTTAGAATTGTTTTTATTGATTTTATTTTTCTAATACGGAGTTGGTTGAAAATTTATTTTTGTAGTTTTTTTTTAAAATACTATGGATTGCTACAGTATTTCTCCACATGGTTTTTTATGATTTTTTCTCAAAATTATCTCTCTTGATTTTATTTTTTTATATTGAGTTGATTAAAAATTTAGCTTTATAGTTTTTTTTCTTGAAAGCATTGTAAAATGTAACAATTTTTTTCTATATAATTTTTTTGCATTGTAAAGTGTAACAATTTTTTTCTATATAATTGTTTTTATTTTTTTATGATTTTTTCTACAAGTTCCCAACAACGCACAAATACGTCACAAGCTTGCGACATTACGTAGGCATAGCATCTAGCGTGTGTGTGTGTATATATAGCTTTTAATAATAGTCCATCACATCTAGTGTGTGTGTATATATATAGCTTTTAATAATAGTCCATCACGACTCTTGTAAAAATTAAATATTAATTAAATATTAAGATATTTGTTTAAAAATAAATAACATCTTAAAAATAAATTATGATAATGAATTCAAGATCAATAAAATAATAAATAATAAAATTAAAAAAAAAACTAAAACATAATTTCTTTAAAAAAAAACTTTATTGTTCATATAAATTATAGGGTTTTTTAAAATTCTGTTCTTTAGCAGAGTAGTAGTAATATGATAATCCTAATACATATAAGTTGAGTGCTAAAGTCTTCGCAATTTAAAGAACAAAGCAGAAAATCCCAGGCGCTATTAAATGCTCTCATTAACCTCCTTTGCATTCAAATCCACCACGGCACCACGTCTGCAACCAGCAGCCTGCAATTATCAAATGAGAGCTTGTTCATTCCCATTAAGAAATTCGCATAGGAAAAAATAATAATAATAACTTCATTAGTTGCAGCACTGTAATGAGAAAAATATATATAACCAAAGAACAACCTCTTTTTTTATTGATGTTATACAAGGATTGGGTTATCATACCTTTAATCCCATCCCTGGACATAACCCATGTCTGTCCACAGGGGATCATGTATGGGTCAATTTATTGCTTCAAATTAACTTAATATAGGTATTTGACGACACAAAGATCATAATTCACATCTATAAAGCAACAAAATAAGCTATACTATATACGCATATACAAGTGACTGTTATTTTATAATCGTTTTAAACTAATTTTTTTTATAAAATAAATAGTATATTTCTCTTAAAAAACAAACTATCTTTTTTTCTTAAATTATAATTCTTAATTATAATAATTGCGGTGCAATTAATTAAACAAGATTTAATACAAAAATCACGTTGAAAAAAAGGGAAAATGATTTATAAATAGACCTTTTATATTAAATTTCATATAAATAGATGCGTCAACTTAGAAATACTTAAAATATGAATTGTATGAAAAATTAGTTTGTATAACATTATTACTCTACAAAAATAACATCCAGGCATGAATTTAGATGATTATTATTCAGCAACATCAAATGGGTACCTTATCATTCTCATTTATGGTTCATCATCCGTGTCCTTTTTCATCTTTGCGCATAGAGCATCGATTACTAGCTGGCGTGCGCTATTTTCACCCTCTAGTTGTGCGATTCTTGCCTGAAGCTTGATTGTATCTAACCTGTCAGGATTCTTCATTTGTTTAGCCAGCAAATTAATCTTACATTTGAGCAGTTCATTTTCACGTTGGATCTCCATATTATATTTCGACTCAGCCTGCATGAAAGCAAAAGAGATTGAGGGGCAATAAATAAATAAAATAATACAAATAATCAATATTCAAACTATACTTCTACTAATACTGAGAGATTTTCTTATTATTAGTATTACTATAAAAGAGGCATTCGAATGTAAAACCTCCTGAGAAAAATGAAAGATATCGATGTATAGGCCATTTCCATTGAATTCTTCTAAGAGCAAGCAATGATAATGCAAAATTATTGTATATTGCTAGTGCTGCACGAGTTTTGCAGCCATCAAAAGCAATTCATAGAGATTGCCAGATCATATGTATTTTCTGCACAAGCCACATGCTATGAGGTCAATTTTAGTGAATTGGCGTCAGCTAATAAATTCATTGTGACAGCAGAATTTAGAAAAGCTTAACACCTAAAACAAGATCTCATAAAAAAACTACCATGTGGTGATAACCTAGAATGAAAACCCAAATGAAATAGGATAATAAAATTAAACAAGTAATAAGAGTGATGCTGAATGACTTTAAGAGGTATTTTTGTTTTGCTGTTAAGATTTTCAGAAATAATTAGTGTCACATTTTTGTGCTTTTAAAGAAACAAGAAATGTAGATTATTTTCAACAAGAACTTTAGTATTTTGATTGAGATTGGTTCATGCGTAAGCAGTGCTTTCATGAAATAACGCTGACTGGTTCGATGAAGTGGAAAGATAGAAAGCTCACCAGTGCCCTGGAAATCTCCGTTACAGTAGTAGATAGACCGTCGTGCTTGCCCTTCAATTGGTGAACATCTCTTTTGCCTTGTTTCAAAGCCCTTTCCATCCGATCTCCCTCCTTCTTCAAGTAGGCATTTTCTTTCTCCAGATGGTCGTTTCTTTCCATCAGCACATCCACCTTTCTCTTGAGGTCTTTCGTCTCTTGCTGGAAAATAAATGATAGAAGAGAATAAACAAATTAGAAGAGACAACAAAAGAAACTCATAGGAATACAGAGTTACAGACAGATAATTGGTATAACATCACCTTCTTTTTTTCACGATATTTCAGGTCACTACGTTGTCTAGCCAACTTTTTAGGATCCTTTGAAGATCGAGAACTTCCAGCTGGTTGTTCTAGGGCTGCTTGATTATTCACTGACATGTTGTTCATAATCACCATCCCTGCGGTTTCCAACATGATCATGTTTCTTTAAGTTTAAAAAATTTAGAACAAAGAAAAAAACTTAAAAAAAAAAAACCATGGAGATTAGAATTTGCTGAAGAAATGTAAAGTAATAAATTCTCGCAAGACTAAATCCTATTTTCCAGTCAGCCTGCGATATGATGGATCTATTGCATACGTGTGTGTGTGTGTGTGTGTGTATTAACGAATTTGTTCCAATTTAATTAGAGTTTAATTATGATAAAAGTGACATTCAAACGTGAAAGCTGACCTTTAGTATCGCTAAACTACAAGCCCAAAGGTAAATGGTGATCTAAATTTCATCTCTTCTTTTTTTTCGACAATCATATCAAACCAAGTTCTTCATCAATTAGACAAATTATTTTCTATAGATGATTTTAAAGACACTCCCTACATGACTTAGACACTTGTAATGTTCAAAATCCATAGCTTCTATTGGAGTCGATTTGTCTGGCTGCGTTTCAAATTTGTGAGAAACAAAACCCACAGTTAAGAGCAACAGTTATATATATATATATATATATATATATATATGAGTTTTTAGAGAAACATAAAAATAAAATAAAAACTAGATAAAGCTCCAGGTCATAAGCAGTACGTATTTCAGATATCAAACATGTGAAGATCCCTACATTGGTTTGGTATTTCTGTCTGCTGTTGGTGTCGTTGGTGATCTGCCAATCCGTATTTCAGTTCATGGCTACCAGTCCCAATACCATACATGTTTTCTCCAACTACGTACAAAGTTTGATGAACAAATTCAATTAACGCATGCTTTCAGAACTTTTTTAAAGTTACACACACATATATAAACAGTAGGTCGAGTCGTTAGCTTATGATTGTAATGCATTAACACTCATACTTCCTGGCACAGCCACCTGGCTACGAAACAGCGGATTCATCGATGGGTTCTCCTCGTGGACGTTGCCAGTGGAGGGTGTTACTGCAAAAAAAGAAGTTAATTTTCTTAGAAAAGCGAGTACATATTAGATTAGATTAGATTATCAGAGATTGGAAGGTCAAAATCATACAAGCCACCTTTTTTTGGGGGGGGGGGGTGTGGAGAAATCCTTAAACCCTAAATCTCACTTGATTTAACTCCAGCCAGTATAATTTAATAGGTTTTCTGTTTCTTAGAACAAAAAAGCAGGGAAATTGTGGTTTTTTTCTCTTTTGGGATCTCTCTCACTTCTCTGAAACATGAAATGAAAAGAACTAAATGAAAAAGAAACGAAAAAACATATATAATATATACGATGAGAAAATGAACAAAGTGGGTTTACTTAAGATAAAGGATATCCCGGCCAGATTCTTCAAAATATGGCTTATAAGGAAGGTATATATTATATATTCTCCCACATATGATAGAAGATCCAATCAACTGAACTTACTCTCAGCATCAGAGAAATCAAAGCAGTACATATCAGAATCCATTCGTCACTATGATCTGCAGAATAGTGGAAATAAGACTGATGAGACTCTAAAATTTTATTTTACGTTCATAAAACGAAAAGAAAATTTTCTTTTTTTGTTTGATCAGAACCAAATGTATATGCAGAAAGGTTAGAGAATACCGGAATAGTAAAGCGGCTTAACGATGCTCGTAAAGCTGACTGACCCAACTTAAGAGCTTAGAAGGTTAAATTTATACAAAGCACAAGTGTGATAAAATTTGTCAATCGCCCGAAAGCAAGAGCAATCGCCCGAAAGCAAGCGACATCGCGCTGCTACAAAGTTGCTTTCCAGAAAAATGGAATACAATAATATTATTTTAATCGAAGCAAATATTTTCATAATTTGTGGTTGAATATGATTGGTTGTTTCTGATTTGATAGCAACGTTGTCCAGGAAAATGAATCCAAGTGGCGTTCTCCCATTCATGGCCAGATTTTTATGGTGGGCTATTCTATCGTGTTTTATTTTGAGCCGTCGAAATAATGTACTTTTTTAGTTCGTGAGGTCACTCTTCTATGCTTATGTCACAGAGCTAATATTTTAAGATAATATTTTTAATTTTTTAATTTTTTAAATATAATATATTAAAATAATATAAAGATATAAAAAAAATATTTTTTTAAAAACGCAAAACAAATATCCTCATGGCTCCGTTTAAGAAATAAAGGCTCAAGAAAATGAGTGGAATATTAACTTGAGGTCTAACCGTCGACTAAGCAATGCTTCAATCGTTAAAGAGCTATATATATATATATAGACACACACACACAGACTTTGTGTACTTTTGCTTGTCAATAATGATAGGATTTGCATGGAATTCAATATGCTTCAAATAATCCAACCATCAAACTTCTTTATATATAAATTAAAGCAATATCCTTCGGAATAATCCTGAAATGTTTCCCAGTTAGCAAACATTTTGGTGCTTGCAGTCTTGTAGGCTTATTGTTTTTGAATATCCTATCCGCTTTAGCAGTTATTAACACTTCTTCTTCTTCTTTTCTTTTTTTTGTATTTATGAACTATGCCTATATTCTGTGTATATGGGTTTATGAGAGGGGAAAAAACCAGAGGAAATAGGGAATCATTGTCTGCCGGCAAAAACTTTAACTGCCTAAGGTCTAAGTTTGACGGGTAAAGATTCGGCCTAAATCATCATTTCACCCACACCCGCATGATTGTTAGAATTTTTCCATTTTATATTTGTGTGAATAATTTCTCAATTTGGTATAAACATTATTTGATTTTGTCAAAATATTCTACTAAGTAACAAATGTTTAATTAATTATGAATAGTATCTGACATGAAAATAAGAATGCATTAAAATTAAATGTTTAAATTAGTGGATCTTACAAGTTGGCGATGATTATGAGATAGTATTTACTTAATAGATAGTAATTTCACATGTATAATTAATTTCAATCCATTTTTATTTTTTATATCCGATATCATTGACTGTGAATGAGATAGTAATTACTCACTAGATGATTTTATCAAAAATCGATTAACACATTAAAATTGAAAAATTATTGACATATATATAGGTGAAAAGGAGAAAGTTTGACAATACCTAGATGAAATGATGGGTTATGTCAATAAATGGGTTATACCAATAAATTTCGCAGCTCATACTAAATTAAAGTTGGAGGAAAAAACTTGAAAGAAATGAAAGCAATCAAATTATCTACAGAAGAGGTTGTGCTTAAGGTTGGTTGTCGGATCCATTCTAGGGCACGATCTTGGTAGGTAGTAATCGTTGTGGCGTTCTTGCGCACTCAAAAAAAAAAAAAGAAGCGTAAATTAAGTACATTTATGAATTGGCTTGGGATTCCGTGATGCATGCCAAACTCAATTTATCATGTCTTGTTACAGCAAAATTATTTAGTGACGGGGAGTTTTCAGCTATCGATAATTTTATTATTGTTTTATAAATTTTTTTAATAAATTGATTAAAAATAATATGATATTTCAAGATAAAAATCCAGAATGAAATAATGTTTTTAATTTTATTTTTCAGAGATTGACTTTTTTGTCAAGATTTACAAACAAGATTTTTTTTTTGTACAAACCTGTATCTATATAGAGATCCGAAGACATTTTCCTCTTACAATGAAAAAACTAGATTTTTATGAGTTTTTTTTTTCAGTTTTTTTTTTAATTTAGCATCGAGCTTCTCTCTCTCTCTATCTATGTACACAATCATAACTTCTTCTTTTTCCTATTTAAACAAGTATTTTTGACACCGGGTCTTGATTATTATTATTGTTGTTATATATATAAAAGGAAGAAGGAGGAGGAGGAGAGAGTGGTGTGATGGTACTCTAATCTTTGATTTAGAAGATTACACTACCTGTATGTACATATTGGATTAGAGTTGTACCTCTCACTTTCACTGTATATCATCGGAGTAAGAGCTCGTTTTGAGCTATCTATCTTGTTTCCATTTTCTAAAATCACAAACTCGCGTCCATATGTTGTTTCTTCTCTTAGCTTGCTACACCATGTCATAAAAAATGACATTTGCGCCTTCCCCTGCCAAGAGTTGCATCCTTTGTTTCCAAGAATCTATGTTGGGAACAATAACGACCGACGGAGGTTAGCTTAGAAAACAGGGTGTGTGTGTGTGTATTTCTCCTCCTTTTTCCAGAGAAATCAAAAGAGCTGGAATATTACGACTTACAGATATCATCGATAGAACGCTCTCGGAATGAGCTCCTATCAGGCCGGCCTCTTGAGTATTATCAGCATTCTAGTTTACATATGTTGTATCGACACTCAACAATAAGAAATATAGCAAGACATCAAGACATATTCCTGATATATCATATGTAGGTATTCTGATTAAAGAATTATTGACGAAGACTCCATATAATAATTAAATTGACGAAGACTTCGTAAGTAAACGATACAAACAGCAAGATACAAAAAACAAAATATTAATTGACGAAGACTCTGTCTGGCATGAGGATCATATAATAATTAAATTGACGAAGACTCTGTCTGGCATGAGGAAATGATTGGCGACGACTTGCATTAAAAAACTACATTTCTCGGCGGGTCCGCGACAAGTGACTAAAATAACCAAGGCCGATTGTCCTAGAGCCAGCAGGGTCAGGAAAGGCCGAAGCCAAGAATAATAGTAACACTGTAACCAAAAAAAAAAAAACGAGGAATCATAAGGCAATTCTCATAGTTAAAATGATTGGCGAAGACTTGCATTAAAAAACTACATTTCTCGGCGGGTCCGCGACAAGTGACTAAAATAACCAAGGCCGATTGTCCTAGAGCCAGCAGGGTCAGGAAAGGCCGAAGCCAAGAATAATAATAACACCGTAACAAAAAAAAAAAAAAAAAAAAAAAGAATCATAAGGCAATTCTCATAGTTATTCAACCACTCAGACAGCAGCGAGGTATCTATATATCATAATAGTCATCTATGAATACTATATTTATTTAAATGGGAATAGTACACAAATATCTCTGATAATCTCTTCAACGTAGATAAACCTAAGAAAGGCAAAATCCAAGGACAAGGAAGAGCAACATATTACGAGTTCTCCGTTAAACATGCATCATCTCCATCCTGCATGCATGTAGAATCAGCAGCACAGAAATGAATTAGCAAATATGAAGCAAGACCTACTCACTCCCATCCCAGGAATAATTGAAGAGAGTTTATCTCCAGTCACCAACATTGGCATAAAAAAAGTAAGAATGTCTCCAAGTACTTCTAGTCTACTGTAAAGAAGGTCACCTTGTCTTATAAATAAGGTACAATAGACATTTTTGGTCCGGATAAGGAGAAGATAGGCATCTACGAGCAAACACACAAATACCGTGAGTGTACTTTGATCTCTAAAGTTTATAGCTATGCATCCAATCAAAACTGGAACTCTCTTCCTATCACTTTTTTTTTTCATTTTTTAATGTATTTAAAAAAAATTGATTTACCAAGAAACATATATAATAAACAAACTGATAGACAAAAACAATTTAAAAAAAACAACAAGTATAAAAATACAGAATTATTCTAAAAAATAAATTACAATAAAGGGTGGATTCCAAACATTAAACAAAAAAAAAATCAACGTTCAAAGTTGAAAAAAAAAAAAACCCTACCACTGTTTTTTTTCATTAACCAACCTTTCCTCTTTTCCTCCACTTCAATTGCATTCACTTCACCTATGCACTAGCAACAACAACCTGACATCCTTGCAACCACATTTCCTTGCTAGCTATAAAAACCATCACCATTAATCTTTTCCTTTTCCTTTTCACTACAAGTTTTTTCTCCCCAAGCAACTAACACCAACCGCCAACTCCTTCATCAACGTCGCCACCACCCTCATATCACCCTCCCGACACAACCAGCCAGCTACTTCCCCTCAAGCAACTAACACCAACCGCCAACTCCTTCATCAACGTCGCCACCAACCTCATATCACCCTCCCGACACAACCAACCAGCTACTTCCCCTGCATCAGGTAACTTCTCTTCTCCTCCCTGCCACAATACCAGTCATTGCATAGAAAGCAAAATAATTAACATAGTCATTAAGTTAGGCTAATGACCATCTCGGTCTAGGCTGGATCCATTTCAACCTATCCTAGATAGCTAAGTTGGGTCCGGCCTAAAGATAATGAGAGTGAGAGAGAGAGAGAAAGAGAGAGAGGATGTTGGGTCGACTATCAGCCCAACTCGACAAAGTCGGGTTGAACTTTTTTCAACTCAGCCTAATATATTTAATAATAATAATAATAATATATTAAAAAAATGAATTTTTCAAATGGTATTTTAAAAAATATTTATGGGTCTCTCGTATGTTTTTTCAATAATTTTGTATAATATCGAGTTGTAGACTTATAATGTAAGATAAGGATCTCATAATAAAAAAATATTTGATTTTCTCTGGAACTTTAAAAAATCCAAAAAAAGTTAAATTTCATTTTAAAAAACACAAAATATATTTTGTTTTCATACATGCAGCAAAATCTTAAAATTTTTTCATCTATGTTTTCAAAATGTAGACTTATAATATAAGATAAGGATTCCATAATAAAAAAATATTTTGTTTTCTCTAAAACTTAAAAAAAATCCAAAAAAAATTAAATTTTCTCATTTTAAAAAACACAAAAAATATATTTTATTTTCATACATATGGCCAAATCCTAAAAGTTTTTCATCCATATTTTCAAAAAAGGATAAAATCTCATTTTTATCATCTTTTGAAAATGCAAAATAAATATTGTAATCAATTTATGATTATCCTTTAGGGTTTTGTAAAAATACAAAAAATCCCTCATAGCCATTATTTTGTTATTCGGAACGTTATGAATTAATTATATTTATGAAATAAATGTGATACTAAAATTTAGATTTTAGAATCATCAAGATTTAACCCAATAAGGTAAAAATTTTCTCATAAACATAGATTTGTCTTAAATCTTAGACAAGACCAATGGATATAAACACGACTTAAAGAATAATCAAATAACAGTACGACTTACCTTAGATAGGGTGCACTGAGGATGATGTATTTTTCCTTTACTTAACTAGTCTCTCACAAACTATAAATTTACTAATAACCATAATACTAGATAGCAACTCTTGAACTTTATAATCATAACTTTATGATTATATCTTAAACTCCTTTTTCAACACACATCTTATGAGATAGATTTGTCATTTGACTCTGCACACACCACCACACACCACGATAACCATTATAATCTTAGAATGACTAATCAAGTCTATGTCTATAACACTTTCTTGAAAGATACCCGTACAAATTCAAATATAATTTATTTATCTTTGTTTATTTTAATTTTAAATATAAGATTAGAATACTTACTTGTCTGGCAGGATTGTGATCCTCCAATGTCTTAAGGTTTGGTTGGAGCAATATCCAAAAGAAACACATTTTCAGTTACTTTATACATATATAATATTTCACATGTATGACAATTTATTTCTAAGAATATATTTCCATGTTAACCACATGCACAGTTTTATCATTTTGTTCTCCCTTATTAAGAATAAATTTACCGAACCTTCACTTAGGAATCCAAGAGTGCTCCCTCAATTCACACATATCTAACCCATTATAATTATTCACCATTCACATAATTTAACACAGTAATACATAGGATTAAAAACCAACCCCACCATTTTTTTCTAATGGCCCAAGGCTAAAATATATCTTTAAATAAACTATGGATTCCTTGTTCTTCTTTCTTCAATTGTTTTGTTTCAATTCATCATAATTAGGTATTAACATAATCTTTAACATCATGCATACAAGATAATTTGAAGAAATTATCCCCTTTTAGTGACCCTTAGCATTTTAGTGACCCTTAGCATGAAAAGGAGGGGTGATATTTTTCCTTGATTGTCTTAATTCTATATTTGTTTCATAATTTAAATGTTCTCATTGTCATAATTCTAGGATAAAATTAATAATTCAAGCAACCAATCTCATAAACCCTCATTTTCTTCGTACACATTTCATGCCTTACAACTTAAAAAAATCAATAAAATATTTTAATTGATCCAAAAGCAAGAGTCGTTACCTATGTGAAGTAATCAAGAAGAAAAAATAAGAGGAAAAGTTTGATTTATTCTCCTCCTTTCCTTCATCCCAATTCATCTCCTTCCCCTAAGCTTTAAATTCCCTCAAATTATATAAACAACCTTTTAATTCTTTAATTTAATTATTTTCACGTGATTTTTGGAAGGATTTTTAAAAAGATTAGAAAAAATCTCCTTTCTTTTTTAGTAATATAGTGGTTGCACTAGGCTTCCTTGGGAAGCCAAAAGGAGCTATTTATATTAATTTCAAAGTACCTAAAAACTTTATTATTTAATATTTTTTTAGAAGATTTATAACTTCTTAAATAAACCTAAAAACTTGCCTAATTGGACAAGAAAACTAAAAATAAAGCCAAAGCAATAAAAATTCTAAACCAAATATGTATTAAAAAATTATAAATTAATCAATAATTTCTAAACATTCAAAAAGCATTCTCCATCTACAATTGCATTGAAATTTTAATCTTATATGAAATAAAAATTTTAAAAATTTTTAAAAAAATTTTAATATTGATTTGAATCATAATTCATGCTCAATAATATAAAACTTGCATGATAAAAAAAGAAAAATCCCATGCATCACAAACCATCTGTTTTATTTAGTTAATTATAATCAATAAATGTTAGAATGAGAATATTTTGATGGGAAAAGTTCAATGAACATTTAATTTATTGAAATAAAATTGTAGAGTATTATTTAGAAATACGACACCACCCTTATTATTAAAAAAACAAAAAACCTTGGATGAGAATTATTTTATTTTATACATGCTGGGCAAGCCGAACCATCTTTATCTCTGTAGCCTTAGAAAACCTTGCAGTCATCGTCCATTACAAATATATTAAAACTACGGTACATTACATGGGTAAACAACAGAGTACACGCAACATTAAGATGCAATGTTGATCATTGTTCTTCCTAGACACCCTGGCTTTTGCTCACGTTCTGCTTTGCCATTAGATCCCTGAAACACAATATAAAACAAAGGACAACGTTAATTAATCATAGCATACGCTTCAAATTCCATTAACATGCAGATAACTGCAGCTCAAGTCTTCATCTTCTATAATTTTATTCAAGTGTATCGTGATGACCGGTAATAAAATTAAGTTGAAGCTACAAAGATATTGTTGATAGGATCACAAACCGTAAGGTTTGGGTGAGTAAACCATCCTTGGCAAAATCATTCTCTGCTCTTGCCTTTACGATCTGAAACATGAGATCAAGCCTGAGTTGATTTGCAGCACTCTGCTTGGAGATTTGAATAGTTTCCTCTTTAAGTTTGGCAGCCTCTTTACTTATTTCCTGGAATTTTTCCCTTACTTCCATTTGACCCTCCCTTATGCGTTTTTGACCCTCGCTAATCTCAACCATGTCAGCTCTTATCTTTTTGATGCTCCTACTTAGTTTTTTGTCACTTTTATTCCGTTTCTGATTACATTGTTAATAAATTACATACGTTAGAATTTCAAACAGTACAAAAAGGTGGAAAGAAAAAACAGTCTCCGGCTATATAAGCAAAAGGAAGACAAGTAAAACAATTAACAACGATAGAAGGAATGACAATGCAACGGCATTTCTAGCTAGTATAGTGAGCATGTATATATACCAGACTCCTCCTTTGAAGAGCTCCGAGGGATGGCCTCTGCGCAACTCGTTTTGTACCCATGTTGCTCTTCATCTTAGGCGCAGGTAGGATGATGACCTTTTTTTTAATTTTGTTTTGGGTCTGTATCATGTAAGCTTGCTTTTCCTTCCTCCAGCAGGAAGAGTGTAGTGGATTTTATAGGAAAGGCAACATCCGCCACTTATCCGAGGAGGAACGTGACAACGACTATTTTTCCTCTGGGGCCCCTCACTCCCGACGCTAGAAATAAAATGAAAAAGAAGTCCAACTACATGCTTATATTTGATTTTTTTTAACATCGCGCGATGATCGTGCAGAAAGTTGTTCGCTGCTCAGCCGATCGCGCGATTGCTCCCATTATTGTAGATGACTTTTCTGACAAAAAAAAAAATCATAATATTGTTATCACCGCTGGTTAGTATCTTCTAATTATATTACATATTTATAAATTAATTACTTATTTGATTACCTATATCAAATTTATAATTAATATAAAAAAGGTCTTAATATACATGTCATTCATACAATACATCTTTATTTAGATTAAAATAAAAAAAATTATATAAATTAATACATTTTAGTTTTGATTAAGTTTTGTTAATATTAAAAGTCAATTATTTATTCTTTAAATTTTATTATTAACGCAAGCAATCTCTTATACATTAACATGAGAGATAAGATTTATACCAGCGGATTTCGTGACTACTTGAAATTAATTTAATTATATCAGATCGTATCAATCTTTTGGTTGATTGTGAATCCAAAATCCAACACATGAAAATGAATAAATCCTAGCTTGATATATCATGTTAATTCTCCTCTGACCATCGATTTCATTGGCGGAACTGTAACTAGGCGTTGCTTCTCAAATATTTTAAGATGTTTCTATTATAAAAATATCAAATTGTCATCGGGATTTTAATGTAATTCTCTTTACAAAATTGAGATTATTATGAATTATAATAATAAAATTATATGAGTATGTTACATAATTAAGAGGATCATAAGTAATATTTTAATATTATATTTATTATTTTTTAATTAAAAAATTATTGATATATGTTTCACATATTTTAATAAATAAGCTACAATTGTGTCAAATAGTTCTCGGTGATTAAATCCGGTTATTTACTATCTAATTAAATATGCAGCTATACTTTCTTCCATATGCTCGAGTTACTATTAATAATAGATTATTCACGTTTTTTTTCATAACTACGATACATAATTATTTTTTTACTTTTATTATATACTTAAGTCTAATATAATTACTACCTAAACAACCCAAAATATTTAAATCTAACATGATTATCATATTTAAATCATTTAAAATATTCTCTATTTTTTTTGTACTTTTTTATATTATAAAAAAATGTTAATATTTACCCGCTATCTCTCTATAAGCAGCCCCCACGTCTTAAACATACGTCATATACACTCTTGTTTTTTAATATATTTTGTGCTTAATAACTCTTAAAGACTCCACCGGCCACCTTAAAAGTTTACGACGACCGGCCATACGGTGGATGATCTCTAGCATAAGGCCAGAAATCTATTGACACGGGGGATGTTTTTCTTAATTGACGCTACCATGTTCCATACCATCTTCGACGGATTTTCCAGAGACTGCATTTTGTATATTCTCATTGTTGCATGCGAGCGAATGTTTTTAATCATACTTTTTTACCGGCCAACGAAATTGGGATTCAATTTACTAGAGCCATGGTAATATCCTACTCCCTGACGTTTTTTCATCTCTCACCGAATCCCAGCTTAAGAAAAAACTTGAATGGTTAGGCGGAAAAAAACACAAGAAGAAGAAACATGATCTTGTACTGACACAACGGCAAGGTCGGCGGTGAGATGGACCTCTTTCTGCTCCCTCTCAGACCCTCGCAGATTCTACAACCTCAGCCCCTTGCCTTCGCTTAATCCACTATTTCTGCCCTATGATCCGCTACAAAAGCCAACCAAGAGAAACATGAAGAATCGAGAACAAAGGTAGAGTTTCTCCTTTTCTTGATATTTACAAGCACTGAGATATCTCTACGGGTTAGATTTGTTAAAAGTGGAAGCGAATATATCCTCTCAATCATGAGTCATACCTGAGATGGGCGAGCTTGAATTCGAGAGAGGACAGAGAGACCTCAAGGATATTTTCCCCTCTCTAAGACACACACATGGGTCTCTGGTTTCAAACATTTCAAGATATAAAAATCGAAACACCATGTTCGTTGAGGGAATGCTCCGTGCCTTGTACTGCAGACGCCGTCAAAGATGTTATAGATCTATGGAGTAAGGCGGTGGGAACAGTGACGCGTCCCGTTTCACTTGAGTTAATTTTTATTATTTTGTTTTTGAACTGTCAGTTCATAAACACTGACTTTGTGTTTTAAGGATTTTTTAAATTTTTTTATTTGTTTTAATGGGTTAATATTAAAAGTTGAAGAAATTAAAATAATAATAATTAATATTTTATGAATTATATTAAATAAAATAAGTAATAATTAAAAGAACAAGAATTAAATTTGATAAATAAAAAATTTTAATAAAAAATAATAAGAAAAAAAAATAATTATAAAAACAAGAATTAAAGTTAATATAAAAATTATTTTTAAAAGATAAAATTGAGCAATAAATATTCAAAATAAAATATATATAATAATTAAAAGTTTGAGGATTAAATTTGATATAATCAGCAAATAGTATGATATTTTTAAATTTTTTATAACTTCTAAAAAGTAATCTTTGTTCAAATTTTTTAGAAAAATATTTTTCTAGAAAAACAAATTAATTTTTTCTTTAACTAAAAAATATTTTCATTTACTAACTTTTTAAATAACAAACAAATATAAAATATTTAAAAATTATTTTTTAAAAAATTATTTTTTAAAAAATAAACATAATTTAAGCCACGGGAAAAAAATATGTAAACTATATTTTAATTGAAAAAATCAAGTGGAGTTGTGAGGGAAAAACTATGATAGGAAAATAGCTACCCATTACAGTCCAGGATGGAGAGGAGTGGGAAAAAAAATAAAAAAAACAACCAAACCTATGGTGGGACTGCTAACTTCCTACAAGTACAAAAAACAACGAGGGAAAACCATCTAGCAGTTCAACCATGCACTTTCAGATATTATACGATCAATTTCTTTCAACTTGTAATACTTTTTTAATAACGAATTATAAATTAGTCTTGCTAGTTATGAGAGATAAATTAATTAGCCCCCCTTTCAAAATATCTATTTATTTATTCATTTAATCAGTATTATTTTATCTCAGAAAAGAATCTTCTTCTCTCATAATTCTTCTGTAATGTCTATCTATTTATTTACTCTCTTTTTTTAAATGAATTGAAGAAGAACATAAAATGGAAAAAAAATGATTATAGAATTGGTTTTTGAAAAAAGAAGGCCTGATTAATTCATTTCTCAAAACTAGAAGGATTAATGTATCCAACTTTAAATTAGTTCGTATTTCTCCAGCTGGAAACACTTTATTTATTCTTTCCAACGGGCCTTGCTATTGGGTCCCCCTTTTTTCCTCGGCAGCTTCTAAGCGGCTACTCCCATCTCTCCTCTCATTGTGCAGGTTACCGAGTCCAAGTCAATAAATATCAAGTTTTCCATAAATGGACCGATTTTTGCCTCTGCTTCGGATACAGCCATACCCGTTCATGAAATTTTATTTTATTGCAGGCTCCTTTTGTAAATTGCTAGCTGGCGTGTAATGATGCCGACAGTGCGGTCCCCCACAAGCCTCGCGCTTTGGGGTATCGCTCAAATGCGACAGCTCACCTCAAGACATCGCGCGATCACCCTGCGAGGTCGCGCGATTTGTTTTTTCCATTCAGAAAAAGACAGTGCCCACTCCCCGCGGGCCCCGCACCATTGTGTGCTTTAATACAGAAGACCAAATCGTGTCGCGCGATTATCCACTGGCCACGAATTCCAAGAGTGTTTGTTTTTTCCAAACCAGCAGCGTTGACGATAAGATACGAGGAGAGGAAATTACTGTGGTTTTCCTTTTCAATATGTAATGTATTATTGATTGTTATAGTATCCTTTTATATATGGTCCTTGTTTTATTATGATTTTTTTAAATATTATTATGATTGACAATTAAATTCTATATATTTTTTATTTTTTTATATGTTAGTATAGTTTGTAAGTTTATTAAGATAACTTGTATTACCATACTTCATGAATATGATATTTTTTTAATAATATTAAAAAATATTATAATTTTTTTAAAAAATAAAAAAATAACAAAAATTAAATAATAGTAGGAGAAGAAAATAATATAATTTACCTTCTATATTATAAATTACTATAATATTTTTTTATATTTATATTTGTTGTTAATAATTTTTTTTCTTTTCCTACTTTTCTCTTTGCTTCTTTGAAGAATCGAGCTAGTCATGTAAAATTTTAAAGTTGTTATTTGATTTTTTGAGATGTTAAATTTAATTTTAAATTTAATTTTTTTATTTTTTATTTTGATTTTATTTTTTTATAAAATTTTAATTTCATCATTCGTTATAATTTGTGATATGTTATATTTTTATCTTTATTATTTTAATTATTTTATTTTATTAGTTCTTTTGTTAAATTGATTTCTCTTTTAATTTCATCATTCAATCAAACATTTGTTTTTATTTTAATTTTGATCCTATTTTTTTCTTTTGTTAAATTAACTTTTCTTTTTTATTTGACCCTTTAATAAAAAAATAAAATTTTATTTTGATTTTAATGTTTTAATTTTGATTTTTTTGTTTTGGATCGTTTTATATAATTGAAATTATTTTTCCAACTTCAGGCTTTAACAATTGAGTAGTTGATAATTGAATTTTATAGTTTTTTTACATGAGTATTTCTGTTCTAGTAACCTAGATTATGAATTTGAAAAATTAACATAAATTAATAATGTTTTTACATATTTTCTTTTTCAACTTTCATGATTCAAATTTAATTTTTTTAATAAAAACTAAAATTTTGTAATTTTTTTTATCAAGTTGTCTTGATCTTTTGATTTGAATTACGGATTTAACAAGTGAATCTAAGTCTATTCAACCTATATTACTTGAGTTACATGTTTGTCATGGTTGAATTGGATAGATTTGTTTTTTATTTAATTAAGTTTGTCATTTTGTATCTGATAGATTGAAAATTGAGCTATATTTTTTATCCTAGTTAAAAAAATTTCTAGTTATTGTAATAATTATTTTTAATTTAGTTCATCTATTATTATTATTATTATTATTATTATTATTATTAAAATAAAATCAACATATTTAATTCATTTGAATTTATAACTTATAAATATTTCTTTCAACTTTAAAATATGTTAGCAGCTGAACATTATTTTTTATATAAAAAAATAATTTAACTCTGCGATGTAATGCAGATCCACAAGTAGTGTTGGGTATCAGAAAAATTATTATTGTTCTGTTTTTTAATAGCTAAGTAAATTTCTAAATGAGTTTTTTGTATATTAAAACTAAGTTCATCTCTTTGATTCGGTGAAAGATGAATTTTCAAGTTTAAATTAGAATATTTATGAAAATCTTACTTTTACTGATCTTATACTAAAGAATTAGCTTTTTTCTTTTAGTAAAAATAAAATAAAATCATTACCTATTAACCTTTTCACCCTTCTTTTTGGCACTTTGAGCCATCCACTTCACAGACTGGCTCTCGTGATGAAACATGATCATCAGCTTCTTTCTTATGGGCTTTGTGTTGCCTGTGGGTCCAAAACAAGATGTTCAGGTATTTTTCACCTGATAACATTGCATGACATGCGAACTGTTTAAAAATTTATATTCATTTCATTTCAGTGATATCAAAAGAAAAGAATTAAATAAAACTTTAATTAAATAATATAAAAAAAAGGAGTGATACTACTCATTGGTGTTGCTTGGCAAGTGCGTTTAGTATTATGATATAAGATATTTTTAAAAAGTTCTTTTAATTAAAAATATATTAAAATGATTTTTTTTAAAAATTATTTTTGATACAAACATATTAAAATCATTTAAAAACACTTAAAAAGCATTGATTTAATATTTTTTAAGTAAAAAATAATTTAAAAAGCACTTGAAAAAAAATTATAATACAAAAATAAATATTTATTAAATATTAGAGGTTGTAAAAAGTGAGATGTAATGAGTAGTTTTATAACAACCCCCATTTCCTATATCTTTTTCCATGATATATTGAAAATTTTTAGGTAATTTTTTTATATAGGTCAAACCAAAATTTCGGTAGAGTCTTTTCTATATTAAGAGGTCTAAAGTTATTGACAAAAGATATATAAAACATGATGATTCATTAGTAGCAAGCAAAGTGAGCTTCGTTTCAACCAAGTGATGATGGTTACGTTTCACTAAGTCATTTTGTTCATGAATATAAAGATAAGAAATGTAGTGAGAAATACTAAAACAATTCGAGAGAGTATGCAATTTTATACATTCAAACCCTTCTTAGGTGTACCTGGCATATAGTTTTCATTTGGTAAGCCTATAAGGTTGTGGAGAATATTTTCTCTTAGGTGAACCAAATATCTCTAGAAGTCTAAAGACCAACAAAATGGGTGAGGATGAGTTTGGAAAGAGAAGAGAGAAATATACTCAAAATAATTTACCCTTACTCATTCCAAAATTCAAAGGCAAGGTTTGGAAGAGGAAGAGGAATATTTATAGAGATTGCGTGTAGTATTTTAAAAGGAAAAAGTATACTACCATTAACAAACCCAAAAAGCCTTTCAACACTAAGATAAGGTAAAAGTTAAGCCTTCTCTGAAAATAATTATCACCGAAAAGTTTGAGTGTTATATGGTGGGTAAGATGAGTAGGTGTATGATTAAAGATGAGATCATATAAGAAGCAAGTGAGAGAGGAGGAAATAATGTGCATAATATGAATCAATATACTCTGATACTATAAAATAAAACTGTTTTTAAACTTTTACTTCCCATGTTATTTTGGGAGGAATTTATAAATGAATTTTTGTTTTATAATGATGAATTCAAAATATTAACTATCTCACTTATCTTTATTCCTTTTTATCTTTAGCCATTACATTTAAAGATATAGATGAGACTGTGTAGTATTGATGTTGTTTTGAATTTGAAGATAGTTTAGGTGAAATGAACTTATCTTAATATCAAAGAGAAAATAGTTAGTTATAACTTATTCCTTTCACATTAATGAAGTTAATTACTAATCATTTTAAAAATTACATATTTAATCTTTATATTCTAAAATTAATTTATTTTGAAATCATCTCATCAATTTCATATTATTTTTCAATTAATTTTTCCTTTTTTTTTAATTTCTTAAAGGGTGAAAAAAGAAAAGGAAAATAGATAAGATGGAAGACTTTAACTAAACAAATGGATTTTTTTAAATAAAATTAAAGATGATCAATAACATATTAGATTCAGAATTACAGATGAAAAACTAAGTAAAGGACCCAAATCTCATGTTGTTGTTGATTCTTCCATCTCAAAATAAAAGCTATTTCTAGAATTTGGCATTAGGCAAAATCTTGCTCAGATAACGAGATCCAAATAACATCTCTTTAATAAACCCAAAAAAAATTATTTGAAGGAAGGTGGAAATCAATGTTAGTCAAATCACACAAATATTTTTATATCATCAGACAAGCACACGATCGATGTCAAAGGCTTTGAATATATCAAATTCAACTCACCACAGGTGAATCAAGGAATGTATCATCAGGCCATGCTCAAATTCTTTTAAACCTTTTTATTTTTGATAAAGTAAAGCAAAAAAGCAAAGGTAAAGTTTTGCTTGTTTATGATTGATAAAGGTACAATCCACACCAAGCCTTTGCCACTCGATATGTTTAACAATGTTCATATAGATTAAAAAAATGATTATATGACTAAAACTAAAGTAAAATATTGGCTCCATCATAGTGAGAGTGAACTTTTACACACTTCGGTTCATCATAAAAGCCATGTTTTTAGCTGTTGTAACTTGTCCAAGATTGATCATTTTTTCAAATCTAGAATTTGCTGCTAAAATCAATGTTTTTCCTTTTCTTCACAAAATGCCTGCTAAATGAAACAATGAAAATGATTATGTAAGAACCTTGGATACAAAACCAATTTTATTAATAATTATGAATATTATATATTCATGTTTGATTGAAATTTTTTTGCTAGAAATAAAAATTTTCAACCAATCAAAATTTTCTATGTCATTTTTATTTTATTTTTACATAAAAAGATAAATTAAAATTAAAGTAAATAGCATGGAGAATAAAAGAGCTCCCATATATTTCTAAGCTAAGGAAAATTGATACATGAGATAAGATATTTGAAATATTTTATTATAAATACAAAATCCCATAATGAAAATCAAATAAAATAATTTCAAGTGGAATTAGAAAAAGACTTGGGTGCTCCTATAAATTTCTATAAATAACGGCTTACTTTAGACATTTGAGAATAATTCTTCTTAAAGATAAGAATTTTTTTTTCAAGACAAACTTTTCATGCAAAAAAGTTATCTCTCAAAAGTTGTTAATCCTTATTCATCTATGTTTGAAGTATATAAAAAATGAAGCTCTGTTAGATTAACCCTAAAAGACTTATAATAGTTCTTCAACAACACTTTGTAGATAAATCAAAAGTATTATTCAAAGCATTAGATTTTATTTTGCAATACGAACCTAAATTATTGTTTTTACAAAGCATAAATCTTGCTTGATTTTACAAATATATCAAGTCACCATAAATAAGATTCAATACAATAATCATATGATTGTTTTATTCTTTTGTAGGAATATTTTAAATAGAAATTGTACCTAATTATATATTTTAATAAAAACAAATATTTATACATGTGTGTTTGTTTAATTTCAAGTACTAAAATTTGTATCTATAAATTTCTAATAACTTCATTAGAAAAGTCTTTACCTCTCATCACTTTTCTTTAAGAAAGAATTCCTAAAAACCTCTTAATAAAAACTAGGAAGACATGTGCTTCCAAATAAAATAATAATGTTGAATTAGTTATCGATACTTTGTCGAAGATTTTTCATCGAAAACAAAATCCATCATTGAGTTGTATGTGTAAACTATGCTAATTCTAAACCAAATGATGAGATTAAATGCATATGGGGTGAGATAACTTACTACTCCAAGGCTAAAACTATAAGTAACTCCTTAAAAAAAGTCAAGTGGGGTATATGGACTTTTCTTCGACACTTAAGGTGACCATTTCGAGAATTTACATGTGGAGACTTTCTCATGTCAGCTAGTGTTACCAAGCAAGATATTAGGTTTTGACACCATATTAATGATGTTGATTAAGATTACATTTTAGAAAATCAAATGGATAACTTTATAACCCTCATCGAAGGGCTTTCAACTTCACTTGAGGTAAAAGACCACAAGATAATAAAATTAATGGGAATACTCAAGAGCATGTATGATAGAGGCCAACCTTCAATTACCAAAGTTTTTTAAAAATATCATTGTTGTTAGGGATTCCATAATTGGTATACAAGGAACATGTGTGGTATTATTAATGACATCTTCACCATAAATCAAATGAAAGGGCTCATCAAGGAGGCCATTATGGACTGAATAGATAATTCAGTTCAACCTTTGTATTCCTATATGAAACCTATACATCTAAAAAATTAACCTACTAAAAATGACTCTGAATTATCAACCATCAAAGTTCTAGCAATTCGATGACAAAATAAATCCAAGGCAATATATGACTCACTTAATGGAGACTTGCAACAATAATAGAACTAATGATGATCTCATGGTAAAATAATTTATTTATTTCTTAAGGGCAATGCTTTCAACTGATATACTAATTTGAAGTTAGCTCAATTACTAGTCGGATGCAATTAGAACACGAGTTTCTTAATCGTTTCTACATCACTTATCATGTTGTTAGCATGATTGAACTCACTAGTACACGTAAATAAATAGAGGATTTTGTCATCGACTACATTCATCAGTGGAAAAACCTAGCCATAACTATAATAACTAACTCACTAAAACTTTTATTTTGGATATGAGTATTCAAGGGATACATTGCGAAGTATGTTATATTCTATATGACATTAAAATAATTGGTTATTCAAGCATATGATATAGAGCTTAACATTGTTGTAGCCAGAAACTCGTTGTTACCTATGCAAAAGTCTAAGAGAAACAAGCTTTAAGGTCATAAATTTAAAGATAACACTTTAAGGGTTATGGGAAAGAACACTCCAAGGGTTAAAGGAAAGCAATCTTTAATAATTAACTCCGCTGCTATAAAGATATCAACTAGTGTTAAAAGAAAAAGGAACGATTATGCAAAACCAACTACTTCTTAAAATGATGAAAGGAAAAGCCATCCTTAAAAGAGCGACATGAAAATGAGTACCTATTCCCTGGCTCAGATATATCTAGGATGCTAGATGATTTACTCAAAGCAAGTCTTATCGAGCTATTAAAAATAAAACATCCTGAAAAAGCAAACTAAATGGACAAGATTATAAAGCTATGCGAGAATGGGGAAATCATTTTTTATGACAAAATACTAGCTTCTAACTCCACGACTATGGTGAGTTTGGATTCGCATCAATCACTCCTTATAATAAGTTTTGGCTTATTTGAACCTTTAAAATATAGACAACTTGGAAATTATTCTAAGTACAATGACATCACCTTTTAAAGATATCTAACCTATATGATTGTTCATATGGTTAAAAAAAACTTGAAAACACAATCATAATATAAAAGTATAGGTAACAAAATGCAAGTAAAAGCAAAATATAAACTTTATTGATAAATAAAGAAGAATTATATTATATCAAGTGTGTGTTCTTAATGTAAAATCATAAGCTAGCGTTACCAAAACTAAAAACATTTCAGAATAAAAGAAACAATAAGATAAAAAAGGCTTAAAATATGAAAAATTGTTGGAATCCTATGATTTTCAATCATATCCTTTTAGATCCCTTTATTTGGTCTTCGTTAGCCCTTTTAATTCTTGAAGAATGGATGCGTTGACTTCACTTATCATAGGAAAAGTAGATATAATATTGATCTTTGCCCAAATACTGGAGGATGCAACTTTTCTCTTAGAAAGTTCTTCATGCACGTCTTCAAAGTCGAAGTTCTTCTAAATTTCTTACCCCCTACATCCCATTTTTATAAGTACTTTTATAATTTTAGTTGCCCTATTTGATATTTTGAAAATCAAGGTTTTGTAAATACTAAAATTATTATTGTTTCTTTTACTACCTTTTAAATATTCAATGCTACATTGAAGTTTACATAACTTAGGAGTAAAAAAGGAATAATATACTACAGTCAACACTAATTAATAGACTAGCATTTTTTTCTGCAAAAAACCAATAATAATGAAAAAAGAAAAAGTACTAATAACATATTATATCAATAAAGAGTGGCCTAGATTCATCCTTTCCTAACAATATTAGCTTACATCAATTGATTATTGATTAGTACTTAAAAGTGCATTTTTATTAAGGTTTTATATCATTATTTTGCAATTGAAGTATCAATAACTCCTTAACTAAAGCATATTTTATAATAACAAGTCTGATACCATAAAATACCTTTAATTTATGGTAAATATCCATCCTAAATATAGGCCTATCACATAAATAAAAGAATTGATTGATGAGTTGAAGTATTGAAATTAAAAGGATAAAGAAATGGTCAAACTTAGAAAAGAGATGCAGGTGCAGTCCAAACCAGAACACTGTTAGGTAATTTGGTCATATGGAGCTATAGATCTCAGATTTAGGTCTACTTTATATAGATGGAAAGCTAAAACATTGGCCTAAAACTTTTATGGAAAGTTAAGACTTAATTCTGCTGTTTGGAAGTCCAAATCTTAGCAACAACGTAAAAGTCTAAATTTGTCCTACAGCTCAGACATTGTTTAGTGTTCAGCCCATATCTCGAGTTCTTCAAATGACCTCAATTCTTTTTTTTTTGAAAAGTTAAGATAATTTTCTATAACTTTCATGTGAAAGTCTAATTCAAATTATAACGTTATCAATAATGTTTTATTCAGACAAGAAGATAAGGATTGTCATCAAGTCAAGATGTGGCCACTCATCAATTAGTCATCAAGTCAATAGTTTTAATTTTAGCCTGTTATTACTCAATTTTGCACCCCATATGCTAGAGATGGTGTATCCCGTTTTGAACCGAGTGTAGGAGTGTATCTCATGTTTGCTAGAAAATTGACCAAAAAAAAAAAGGGGTTCTGCTGTTGTCGCAATTTTTTTTTTATGCCAACTTAGGCTCTGATTCTGACTTGGTTTCGTACGATATCTGACCATCCTAGCTATATTCTGTCACTCATGAAATGTTCAAAAATTGACCTATACCTTTATTAGGTCCTAGGGATCATTGTTTTTAGGGCAGATTCTCAGTCATATCGGGATGCTCAGCATTTGTCAGTTTTTGAATCAGATCAGGAGACCTTTTTGACCGACGAGATTGTGGCACAATTCTGTCCTATAAAATGATTATATCTCGCCCTAAATCCCTATCAAAGTTGTAATCCTACACACATAGATGGATTTTGGTTTTTGAATCACTCAATTTTGATATCAGAAGCTCAAGCTCTGCATGTTTGAATATCCAACGTGAAGGCAGGAAATTTTTGCCGCGAAAAGGATATTGCCCAAGTTCGCGGGACTGATTTGAA
>NW_011499871.1:168595-171220 GCF_000495115.2 Populus euphratica
TACTAAGGCAAAAATAGGCGTTTAAAGCACCCTAGATTTCTAAATTTTTATCCTCCCTCACGATTTACGAGTTCTTGAAATACCAAGGAGAAAATGAGTTTGTAAAGCGCATTGAATCTCCTTGGATTTCTTTCTTAAGAGATTTAGATACAATCGAATCGAGTAAAACTGATGGGATTAGAAAACACCAACACCATAGCAATTATAAGACAAACACCAAGCAGCTTACCTTAGGTAGGGCGTACTAGGGGTGCTAACACCTTCCCTTTACGCAACCAATCCCTTTCTTTAGAATCTCTGAAAGACTAGTTAGGTTTTCTAGTGACCATAATACTAGGTGGCGACTCCCTTTTACACAAAAATAAAACTAAGAGACCCCGAAATCAATCGACGATCGCCGCGACGCCGCGCTCCGCTCGTGAGGGTGCGACATAGCCTATAAAATAAGGTATTTTTCATACATTTAGACATTTTAGTTTCCAGATCAAGATCATGCTTTTGCTTTCTCTCTTTGTATTTTTGTAATGCTTAATTTTTGCTTTCATTAATATCTTATTTATGTCTTTCATTTCTTTTCCTTTACTTAGTTAACTTTTATGTTATTTATGTTTTCATCTGTCATTATGTTTAACAAAGTTTATAATGTCAAGGTGAAAAGGTTACACTAATGGTGTAAGAATAAGTATAGTGTAAACTCAACTTTGATTTTAATATTTGAGACTAACATGTTTTGTATTTGTTATCTTGTTCACTCTTAATATTTTGCTTGTTAAATGGTTAATCTAGATTTATGTTGTATAACACTTGGTACAAAAAATACTTGGCACTTTCATAGCCCAACCGTATGGTATAACCGACACTTGTGCTATGAAAGGAACTTGATTTGTTATTAATATAAGTTATAATCATGAATACCTAATAATATTTACAAGTACTAGCATTAGTCAAATAAGATAGCCAATGTAATCATGTTAATAATTTATAATCTGATTGAAACCTCCTTTGTGTGTGGTTTCCGATTGAATAACAAGAGCTTATACTATACTTGTTTGAAATACCAGTAATAGATCCTCTAACCTTAACATTTATTGTCATCATTGTTTAATCCTCACATATATCTTTTATCTTAAAGTTATCATCATCATCATCATCATCATCTTCTTCTTCTATTATTATTGTTGTTGTTATTTATAATTTATATAATTAACCTCCATGTGGTGCGACTCTGGTCTTGCTGGGTTATTTATTACTTCGATACTTTTGCACTTGGGAGAAGACATTAATCTTTTGATCGTGTCAATTATAAATCAATTCATAATTTTATTCTATAATGAAAAATTTCACATACAACTAGCATTATTGTAACAATATTAAGCAACAATGTTGTTCCTATAATTGACAAACTTGGTGAACAATTCTTACTTATAAAACTAACATCTTAAAAAGAATAAATATATATATATATAGCAACCTTTGAAAATTGTAATAGCAACTTATCTCCGATCATCATCCTTGACTAGAAAGCAAACTATTCCTGCAAACAACATCTAAAAGGTTATAAATTATTTTAAAATTTTTCATTAAAAATTAAACATTATATCTTAGCTTATGATTACAATAATTAGGTTAGGTTTTTAAAACTTATTAGTGACAAACTATAAAGGCTTGCTATTTTTCTTGGAAACTAAGTGAATTTACTAATGAGGTTATCGCCTTTTCTTTTCTTTATCGATTTTTTCCTTTCCAAATTTTTTATGCATTTTACTTGAATTAAATATATTATATTGCATTCGGAGTTTTATCCTAAATTAGCATAGTAGAAATAATATTTTTCAAACTATAGAAAAACTTTCCCCAACTAGTATAATCACACAATTAAAACATGTGCATCTCACAATTATTTTCGTTCTTTTTATCGAGTGTGTAATAGCCATATTTTTTTTTTTTTTGCATCCAATAAGTATATTACACCCTCTGGACCATCATTTTTTTTTTGTATTTGGTGCATATAATACATGTACTGGATACAAAACAATTGAATGGTTAGCACATGTAATGATAATTATAGTTGTTATGATGATGATGATGATATTATAGATAAAGTTTTTGCTACATTGATAATCAAGTCGGTGAGGAAAATGATATTGGTAATGGTCATAGTGATAATCTAGTGGGTTTTGTTATGATGATAGTTCTATTAGAAAATTATAACAAGATGATGATGAAATATTAATTGTCTTAATAAAAAGATATTAATAAACAGATAGTAGTTACATTGATATGGATCATGATAGTTGATGATAATGAGATGGTAGTGATGATAATTATAATTATAATCATGATGGTGGAATGTTAATAATGATTATAATTGCTATAATGGTAGGGTGGTAGGGTGGTAGTCAAGCAGGGGAGGTAAATAGTATTGATAATGGTGATAGTGATGAGATGGTGGCTTTTGTTGTAACAATAATCATATTGTATTAAATGATTATAATGAGATGGTGATAAAATATTTAATGTAGTAGTAAAAAAAATAGTAGTTATAGTTATATCAACGGTGATGATAGTAAGTGCAATAAACAGAGAAAATATTTTAGTGTTTGTTTTGCAATGATCGGAGAAAAT
>NW_011499871.1:171346-319318 GCF_000495115.2 Populus euphratica
AACCATCTAGGTGGTGGCCAAGTGGTAAGGACTTGGGATCAAGGGGTTTGCTCCCTCTGTGGTCTCAGGTTCGAGTCCTTAGTTGCTCATATGATGGCCACTGGAGGCTTACATGGTCGTTAACTTCAGGGCCCGTGAGATTAGTCGTGGTGCGCGCAAGCTGACCCGGACACCCACGTTAATCTAAAAAGTAAGATCAGCAGCTTTACCGAAATCCTTCTCTTCTCTCGCTTTCAGGATCTTGAAGATGATATTGAGGCGAAATTGAACTTTGTCACTTGCAAGAGATATAAGTTCAGTCTCCTTTTTGAGCTGATCACATGCTGATTCAATCTCAACAAACCTTTCTCTCATTTCCTTTTGCCCTTGTCTGATACTTACTTGTTGCTTACCAATCTCTTCCATCTCTGCTTTCAGCCTCTTTATTTTTCTATTTACTCTTCTTTTCTGGGAAATATGTGTTTTACCAAATAGATACATTTATCGTAAGAGAAAACAAAAACATCAATATGAATTTGAATTTCAAGAACAAAGATTATTTCGACAGCGAAAACATAGAAGTACCCATACCTCACGATTTTCGGAATGCTTTGTGTACTTGCTTGACACCATTGATAATCCTCTCTTGGCTTTCCAGCTAGTGCCCACGATTGTTGGCCAGAACTAGTTCCCTCTTGTAGGGGCTGACATTTTATAGACAGAAGATGCACATGACCCCGCTAAGAAAGCACTGATATGTTGCTGTTGACAAGTTCTAATTGGACAAAAGATCTTGAAGCGTTGATTAAGTATGGTAGTCTTCGGACCCAAGTTAGATGTTACGAGCAAGATGACGATAGTTCTCACAATTTGTCAATTTGACAGTTGGGAATCGCGCGACAGTCGACTCTTCTCTCAATACCAAGATTACGCGGTTTCACCGTTTCAAATAGTAACGTATTGTAATTGCAGGCAATCCTTGTTCCCCTCACTTGTAATTTCCGATGCACACAAGTGTAGTAGATCCAGAAAAGAAAATTAATCTTAATTAATTTATAAATTGATTTGAGAATATTTTTTATTATCAAATTAGAAAACACGCAAATATAAACAGAGAAATTGACATGAAGGGTGAGACGAGACCCTTTTCCACAAATGGCAAGCAAAATTTCTATTTGATCTCTCAAGATTTAATTTCTTTTTTTTCCATCCCTATTCCTTTATGTTATTATATTTTAGTTCTAAACATCATTTTACCATGTTTTTGTCCCTAAAAGCTGAGTAAAGATAGAAAGAATCGTTGGAAAAATTAAAAAAAAAACTTTTAAGATGACAAGATTCTAATCACCTGTAACTTTAATTTTTGTATTTATAAATTTATTTAAAAAAAATCAAAAGAGATGATTCATTTTTAATTAGAGTTTTTAAAATCGGTCCAGTGATTGACCCGGCTCAAGGCCCGAATTACTAGTTTTGCCAAGATCATCGGTTTTTGACCGGATCACCGAGTCAACTTTATTTTTTAAAAAATTAAAACAATATTATTTTTGTTAAAAAAATAAATAATTAACGAGTTAGAACCAGTTTTTTAATTGGATATTAACAGGCTTTTAACTTTTCTTAATTTTTTAAACTAAATCTAGTTTTAACCCCATCAGTTAAATTCTAAGTCGATTTGTTGAATTGATCAGGTTTCAAAACTATATTTTAAAAAGATATAATGAAAGAAAGTACTTTTTTTTTAATATAAAAATGTCACTGCTTCAAAACAAGTTACTGTTGGAGTAATCACTGCAGCGAAGCAACAACTAGTGAAATGCATGTAAGAGACCGGCCAATGAGCTCACAAACATTTGGTTAAGAAGAAGTTCATACAGAAGCAGTTGTCTTCAAAGAACGTGGACCTGCAGAAAATGATTTCCCAGCATCATGGCTCTTGGGGAGAAGCCGGCCCTGAACTTCTTCCCCATTGATTCCTCTCGTAATGTTCGATAACCAAGTACTGAAATTCACGTGAAAAGAAAAAAAAAAAAAAAAAAGGAATCAGCGGCAGCATCTTGCAATTGTTTGAAAAATGTCAATGGGAGCAAGCTGTTATCTATAAAGCTTAAGGGTATTTCCACAGGATTAATGTTAAACTAAATAAGACATGGATAGCCGAAAAAGCATATAAAGCTAGAAGATTAGAGTACAACAATATGTGAAAAATACATCTTATGGCAGTTAAAATATGATACAGTATAAACTTCGGAAAAGAAACATATTTTAAGCCTTCCGGAAGCAACAATTACTGCAGGAGTTTTAACCAATTTCAAATTTGCTTGTCATACCATAGAAAGCTCTGTCAGAGAAACACAACAGAATAGTTACTTGAACTAAGAAAAATTAGAGCATCCATATACTTGATCTATATTTAGAGCATCCATATACTTGATCTACAACAACACTGTTGTAGCTTTCCCTCTGAACACTGCAGGAGGTCTCCAGTAGGGTTCGCACAAGTCTCAAATGAAGTCCCCGACTTCCCTCTCAAAACGCCTTGTATTTTTCTTCACTGGCAATTATTCAAGCAATCCTTTTACAGATGAGGAGGGCACCACAGCTTGTTGAGCAGGCTTATTCATGCCACTTGCGAGTTTGGCCAGCATTTAAAAATTTTCATATAAACCGTTAGCATCTTGGTCCATTCATTCATTAATATAATGAATCCATCATACTTGCCATAATCCAATTTTTAAATAAATAATAAAAAAATAAATTAATAAAATTTTTTTAAAAATAGGGTTAAAACAACACAAATTTGAAGTTCATGAAAGAAATTATCAAATTTAAGGGTAGTCAGAAATTGAAGAATTAATAAGTTTAAGAATTTAATTAAAATTTAAATTAGTTTAATCAATGAAATCAAAAATTTAATTAAAAAATTAATAAGTTTGTGGACTTAATTAAACTTTGATTTACTAAATTAAATAAATTCAGGGATTTAATTGAAATTAATTCAAGGGGCAAAATTAAAATTAATTGATTAAGGGACCCAATTGATACATTTCAAAACATCAGGGACCAATCTATAATCTGTCATTTTCCATGCCAAATGACGCCGTTTTGGATCCTTCTGTTCATCATCTGCTTGTCGAAGACCGGTTCAACAGGGGAAAATCCAGCAGATTATGGCCACTACACCCACGATGCAGCCATGATCTCTCGTCTCCACGATGCCCACCATTTATGGAGGCAGGAACACCAGACCTTCTCTGGCTTTATAAAAGCCAGAGAAAGGCCTCAAAAAATGGGGGGGAATTGGACTGAAAACGAGAGGAAAAAACCAGAGAAGAAAAACCCAGAACACAGAGGAAGAAGAGCAGGGAAAACAGGCCAAGAACCAGAGGAAAACGGAGGGGAAGATTAGGAACCGAAACAAAAAAAAAACACACAGGGGACAAAGAAAAATAGAGACGAACAGGGAGGAACGAAACAGAGGGGGAGGTGAAGTTTTGGCCAGCCACCACACCTTCGTATATCATCGTCGTCGTCCAGACTAGCGCTAGCCTTGTCTCCGGTGGCACCACCTCCTCCCCCCTCCGAACAGACGGACGCGAAGGAGAACAAGGGAGTAAACACAGAGAGGATGTAACACCGGGAACACAAGACGCAAGAACAGTGATAAAAACGAGCAAAAACAGAAGGCCATAAAAGAATGAAACGCACACAAAACAGGGGACACACAAGAAGAAACCAAGCAGAGAAAACCAAAAACAGAGGTGAAGCGAAAGAAAGAAAAAGGCAGAGGAAGAAAGCAACTTGCCGACCAGTCCTCCATCACGTCTCCGTCTCCCTGCCTCCAAGTAAGTCTCTCCGGCTTTGCAAGATAATTCATGCAAATTTAATAACATTGTGCCTGTAGCGGGTAAAACTGCTCGGGTCACAAGCCACAGACAGGCTAGCTCAATCCTAAAAAATAAAAATATAAAAATTTATATATATAAATTTATTTTTATTTTATTGATGTTAGAATAAGGAATATAAATATTAATTCAAATTTATTTTATTATATTTTATTTAGTCATACAAAAATAAAAAATTGTGTGTGTAAAAATAATTTTTTTTTATTTTTTCTATTAATATTAGAGTCAAGAATAAAAAAATATTAATTTAAATTTATTTTGATTTTATAACTATATAATATTTACCAACATTAGAGTTGAAAATATTCACTAATATTAGAGTCAAGAATATTATAAATAAATTATTATAACATAAACTAATATATTTAACAATTTACAACAAAACTAATAATACAGTCTGTTTAGACAAAACATTTAAAATACAATTTTTAGTAATTATAATAAATAAAATGTTAAATTTTTTTTTTTTCATAATAATTTTTAATACAAAAATTGTGTGTGTAAAAATATTTTTTTTTTATTTTTTCTACTGATATCAGAGTCAAGAATAAAAAAATACTAATTTAAATTTATTTTGATTTTATAATTATGTAATATTTACCAACATTAGAGTTGGAAGTATTTATAATTAAATATTTTAAAATTAAAAATATTATAAATAAATTATTATAACATAAACTAATATATTTAGCAATTTACAACAAAACTAATAATACCGTCTGTTTTAGACAAAACATTTAAAATATAATAATATTTTTTTTTCACATAATTAATCCTAAATCATAAAATTTCTATTCATCATTTAAGATTTTTAATAATTATAATACTAGAATTTTTTAAATAAAATTAATTCTCATTAAAAAATAGAATGCTAAATTTTTTTTTTTTTCATAATAATTTTTAATACTACTGTAACATCAGATCAGGTATGACAATACTCAATATACAAGAAAGCAAAAGTAGTAATAATAATAATATAAGAAGAAGAAAAAACGCAGTTTCCAACCTTGTTATGAGCAATGCCAGCAGAACATGTAAATTGGAATCTCCTTTAAGACTTCCATCCTATATTCTGCAATAGATGAGGGCCCCAGAAACTGGTAACTTGTCTTGGTGATTGAAATCACTCCTACGTAACCACTGGCTCACATTTTCTGGGGCATGATTTCCATTCAGACTCAGAGTCAAATCGAAGATGGAAGCGCATTCAAGCAAACACGGAGAATCAGTCATTCAGAAGTACAAAAGATTGTCGGCTAAAGTGCAGAATTGATGTGAAAAAGGCTTAGCAAAAATAGCATTTTTAAGGTTTCTGAAGAAGATAAAGCCAGTAGAAGATACCATATATAAATAATAAAGTTTTAAAAAAAAATTAAAACTTTTTTATTTTATATTAAAAAAATAATACCTTCTTTAAATAATTAAATCAAAAGGATTTTTTTATCTTTTATGAAACAAAAAAACAACTTATAATTTCATGTTAAAAAATAAAATTTTCTTTTGATTTTTAATATTTTATATTTAAAAAAGATTAAAAAACATGGCTAGGAAAATAAGTTTAAAAAATATCTTATATTGGGAAAAAAAAACTACCCTAATAAAAATAAATATCTCAAAAAAAAAAGAAGAAGAGAGAACTCGGAATTAACAAACAACAATTCTACCTTAAAAACATGAATTTAACTTAAATTAAAATTAGAATATAAGGAAATCTGGTTCACCTCCTTAATCATTTACCTTATGTAATTGTCACTGCAAATACTTTTTAATAGATCCAAGTCGCTGTCAAAATCTTATAACACGCCCAACCACAAACCGATGAGGTGTTATCTAACCACAAACCGAAGATCTTACGGATATGTTTTCCAAAAATCTTATTTTTAAGATAATTACAAATATTTTATCATGAATTTTAATTTTATTTATTTTATGTTTATTTTTTACTTCACCATACTTGATTTGAGGCATTAGATAAAAATATTTATATTTAGTGTCAATTACCTATTTATTATTAACTATTATTACAGTAACTACTAAATTAATAGACTAAAGCATCAATAACCCTTTTAAAAGCATGTGTTTAGTGTTACGATAACAATTATTTTTTAAAATTATTTTTTATTTAAAAATATATAAAAAAAATATTTATTTAAAAAATATTTTTAACACTAATATATAAAAAAAATAAAAAAATATTTTAACAAAAAAATCAAAATATTTTAAAACATATAATGAACCACATTCCAAAACAACTAAGCAAGTAAATTATACAGCTTTTGTACTTTTACTTCTGATTATGTCCTTTCACTTTTATGTAACAGGAGAATCAAATCAATGTATATATATACTATCTATCTGACACGTGTTTCATTATAGGTTAGAATTTTTTTAAAAAAATAAATATTTAGATTTTTTAAGTTGTTTTTTATATAAAAATTAAAAAAAAAATTATGTATATATCCAATAAAATAAATTAAGAACTATATCCATTAATAAATAAAAGTAATCAATGATAAAAATTATAAAATTAAAAGTCAGATTTATATCAAAATATTCAGCTTTATAACTCGAATATTTGACATGGTTGTATTTAACAACTTTGCACATAAAATTGATTTTTGTTTAATTAAATGATAATAAACATAGACATACTTGAAATTGATAAAATAAAATAAAAGATAAAAAAAATATTATGTAAGGTTATACATATTAAAAAATTTATCTAAAAATAAATATTTTTCATTTTTAAATAAATTTTATTTATACAAAACTTAAAAAAAATTATAAATGAATTAGAAAAATCATACAAAATAATTAAAAATAATTTTTATTTAAAAAAATTTAGATAAATAAAATAAAAAAGAGAAGGAGATTTATTTTACATATAAATTTAAAAATTATTTAGAAAAAATACATATAAAAAAGGAATTAATTAAAAGATATTTTTTTTTTAAAAAAAAAGAAAAAGAATAGGCCCTACTAACCTAACAAGCTTGACCTATTTAGCAAGGGCCCGCACAAGGGGCTGTAAGAGAAGATCTACATGATTGGACACTTTTTTTTATAAGATGGTTTTAAAAAAGGTTAGATAACACCTCATCTGTATTGTCCAGTTTCCAACCACTATATGTTGATTGGAAAAATGAGCCAAAAGTTTTTTAGACCTAAAAGCTGAATTTTCAACTAGTCTTTTATCCAAAACATCTGAAGCAACTTAATAAACTCATTCATGGCCTTAGAAAACAAAAAAAAAAAATCTCAAAATCCAACATCAATCTAAAATAAAAAAATCTTAAATAAACTCGTGTTTTTCTAGGCAATTTCAAAAGGAATTGACACCAATTTTCATTGTTCTGTGGTTGGAATTGATGTCAACAAATATTTTATTTTTAGCATCATATTCAAAAAATTTATCTCTTATCTCTTAAACCAAAGGCTAAAAAATTAAGTAAAATAAACTTTGGGATCAAAATTGATTTTGCCTTTTAATTTTGAAAAATAAAGGGATCCAATATCTATAATTTTAAAAGTATATGAACTATAATAAAAATTTTGATCCCCTATCTATAATTTTATAAAGCCACCTATTTTTTTGTATTTTTTACTCTAGTCTCCCATCTTTCAATTTCATTCTCCTCTAATAATTTGGCCAAATTAAAAAAATAATAAAGATAACAAAAAAAAGAGCATTCTGAATCGTCCACCCAAAATGACATATAAGGGAATCCATAATGCATTATGCATAATGGATCCACTATGCAATTTAGATTATTACATAATATACTATTGTTAATAACATATACACCTAGCTACCTCCTTTCTTTTTTTTAATATAAATATATATAACCCTTCATTATTTGACCGCCTTTTTTTCTTTCATTTTCTCCCATTGAATTATGTATACAAGAAAAATATTGATCAAATTATTTTGAATTTTTTATGTATTTCAGTATTTTATACTTTTATTGCTTGATTGAAAATATAATCTTATTGAATGTGTTTCTTTATTTTTATTTTATTGATTAAGTCTTTACATATATATATATATATATATATATATTTGATTTTAAGATTTGTATCTTTTTTTCCTTTTTCAAGCAAATTTTCTTTCATAAAGTCAATTCTTTTGTATATGTTTTTGAAATGAATAATATGAAAAAAGTTAAAGATAATTAATAGATACTTGATCTATATTTTTAGAAAAAAAAATGAATTTTACATAATAGTAAATGGATGAAGCATTACTAATCAATTGATAAAACACAAAAGAAGATTTTAGTAGGAATGAAATTAACAAAACACTAAGAAAGTCAACACTAAGTAAAGTGTATCAAATGAAAAATTAGGGTAACTAACAATAACAACAATCAATCTCATATAAAAGAGGGATAAATTGACATTTATGTTGATATTCTAGAAGATATATTGCAACATTCTAATTGTACAAATAAAGAATAATAAATTTTTAAGGATAAATTATTCATCCTTGACAAAAAAAAAATTAAGATTCATTACTTTAAAGTGTTTTAACAAGTAAATATCATTCTTGTTTTAATTTAAACATAATTTATTTAAGCATCTTTTTTTCTTGAGTTTATAGATTTAAACATGTGTAATCTCTAGTTTTTCATATGACATCTTTAGTTTAGCATGCCTTTACTTGCTTATTGTTAAGCCAAAATATTTATTTATAAATATTATTGGCTATTGTTTTTTATAATTTATATCATGTTTTTTACTTAAGAATTGGTTTTTCTAACCAATATTGCTTCAGCAAATACTACTTTGATAATGAAGATTCTATTATTACCTTTTATGGTGCGTAGTGAGAAACTTAAAAATTTAAATAAATTAAACTTTAAAAGGTAGCGACATAAAATGTTGATTTATGTGACCACCTCAAACTTGGTTAAGTTCTTGTAGGGAAAATGTTAAAGTTGACAAATAATAAATTTAATTTCATTATATAGTAGCTTTGGATGTATGGAATTATAATAATTTAGTGTGTTAAAAAAATACATTTTGAATAGATTAAACTATACACAATGTGATGTGTATAATTCAATCAAGAATTCAAAGGCACTTTAAAAAGCTTTTAACAAAACGTTTAAGGTTGAAATTGTTATTATGAAAAGATTCATAGTCAGTAAATTTTTAAATCTAAGGATGATATCAAAGTTATATGGTCAAATTTCTTCATGTATACAACATTGTTCACATGTATATAACTATTTGCATATACAAAAAGTCAGTGTAGTGTAGTGAATAGATACAATCTAGTAAGTTTTGTTCAAGAAAATTGAGTTTTATTTGAAATCGTTTGTGATTCTTTCAATCTTTGTTGAGAACTTACTTAGTGAAGATATTATTTATATAATACTATTTTTATATATGATATAGTTCATAAATAAAATAATGATAATTGAACAAATCATAGTGAACAAAATAAGGATTAGCAAAGTAACCTAAGAAAAGAAATACTTGTTAAAGCCAATATCAATAAGATTGATTTCCTTGTTAATGAATTTTTAAAAATAAACTTGTTTGATGTTTTTAAAGTCAACCTGATTATACAATCTTGAACAGTGATGGGTTGATACTAGTGCTACGAGATATATATACGCTGAGAAGATGATGTTTTTCACTTGCAAAGAAGTGGATGGAGAAAATCTATATATAAATAACCCATCAACTTTTAAGGTATTAGGTGTTAGAAAGTTCTTACTGAATATAACATTCAGAAAGCCTCTATTCTTCAATAATGTATTATATGTTGTTAACATTATGAAACTTATTGTCTGGCTTATTATGGAGCAAAAAATAGTTTTAAGATGGAATTTAAAAGTGATAAATTTATATTATTCAAGAGTGATATTTTTATAGGAAAAAAATATATATTTGTAATGGTCTCTTTAAAATGAATGTAATGACAATTATAATAATAATAATAATAAGTTTGCTTCTTCCTATTATTTGCTTGATTATTATGATTTGTGACATGACATATTAGATCATATGAATTATAATTCTATGTAAATGTTAATAAATCATGAGTTATTATCACGTCTAATTTTTGAAATAAATTATAAATATAAAATTTATGTAGAATGAGAATTCACAAAACTTAATTTTTAAACAATTAGAAAAATTAAGATTAATTAATTTAAAGTGGTTTAATAATTAAGTATCTTGTTTTAATTTAAGAATAGTTGAATTAAACCTGTTTGTTTTAAGTTTATAGATTTAAACAGTGTAAATTATAGTTTTTTATAGAATATTTTTTGTTTAGTATGTTTTTGGAATGAGAAGCTGCCAACTCATGCTAATTATTTTTAAACTACAATTTTATTATGATAAACTATAAATATATTTGCGTGTGTGTGCAACACTTTGATCTACAGCTCCATTAACAATGGAAGAAACACTTTCGTTTGTTGGAATTTGTGGCATCCTAACGGAGTCCTTATTGACAAATATATATGGCATGGGGTTGTTTACGATCCCTGTGTTTCTATTCAAGCCAAGTTGTATGTATGAAGTGGTTAAGGGGTTTGATTGAGGGTGGCCTCCTGCCGGATCTCGAAGTCTTGTCCAAATATTTCAAGCAGTTTTATGCGGTTCCGTGGTATATCTGATTCTCTGTTATTTGGTGCCCACCTCCACTGGTACCTTTTTCTGTGAAAAGAACATGGGAGGCTACGAGGCTTAAAAGACCTAGCTAGGGTGGGACTAGGCTTTATCTCATGGCTTGCGGATTTGCAGTGCTTCATGATAGATTGTCTGCAAGGCAAAGGCAACTCAAATGGTGAAAGTCATTGAGTGATGACAAGTGTTTCTTTGGCAACAGTTCTCCAGAATGCGGAGTTCACTTGTTCTTTTCTTGTCATATAATCCTACCACGAATAGTATTCTTCGTCTGTAAAATGAGCAAAGGCAAAGGGGAGATTGGCAGGTGGAGTTCCAGTACTGTGCAAAAGTTATATAATTTGCAAAAGAAGTCCTTTTAAGTATATAATTCTTAGATTGTGTAGGCTGAAAGAAATAGAAGAATACACAAAAAATTATTTTAATAGCAGCCAGTCCATTGTTAATCGGATTTGCTTGGATGTCAGATGTGAAGTGTTATCCGTTCACTCAATGCAGTTGAAAGCATGTAATGCTCTTGATGTGCGAGATATATCCCTGGGCTTGCAACGAAGTTTCTTCAACTCCTTGATGGATTGAGGCTTTTGCAATAGCTTAGTTCTCAGCTTTGGTAGATTTTTCTCTTCCTTCTGTTTGATTAATGAATTTTTCATCTTTCAAAAAAACAAAAAATACTATGAGCATGAAGTCCAAAAAAAAAAAACTATGAGTATGAAAATGTTGAAAACTGACACAAGCAAGTTTCCACCGTTGTTAAACTCTTCATGAAGCAGAAGAAATATGCCTGATCAATTCCTGAATTATTGAGAGATTGTTAAATATATGTAGACGAACAGTGAAACTCATAGGACAGCTATTCAAAAAACTAGGAGTATGAAGTCCAAAAGTTAGGGAGTTTTAGAATAGAACAGTACAACCGTCTACTGACATGAAAATTATCATTTGAACATCATCTCGTACAAAATTTGAATTCGTCTGTCAACCATCTTGCTGCGATATTTCAAAAGAGAGATGATGTCTACAGGTTCTTTTGTTTCCGACATATAGACATCCCAATTGGAACCTCCTGGACATGAGATAGCAGATTCCAGCTCGAGTTCATCAGATCCAAGCTGCAAATAATATATATATATATATACACACATACACAGAAAACCAAACACCAATCATTAATTAATTAGGTTTTAGACGCGTGCATGATGAATTCTTAATTTAAAATCACATCAAAAGGTAAAAATGCTAAAAAATTTGGATTACACTACTTTAAGGGAAAGGGTAAAACGATCGAACTAGGGGAGAGAGATGAACCATCAGCTGATGCAATAAGTTATCCATGAGATTTTCTTGGTTTTCCACTATGTTGCTCAGCTGTGCGGTTACTTTATCAAGATTCTTCGAGTCTTGCTTCAGCCCTTTCATTTTCTGCAAAACGAGAACGAAACAAATATTAAAAAAAACAAAAAAAAAAACAAAAAAAAAAACAAAAAAAAAAACAAAAAAAAAAACAAAAAAAAAAACAAAAAAAAAAACAAAAAAAAAAACAAAAAAAAAAACAAAAAAAAAAACAAAAAAAAAAACAAAAAAAAAAAACACAGCAATTCCTATTAATTTTCGCCGGAGTTTCCGTTAATTAATAAGGGGGAGAGAGGGGGGTGTTCTTTACCTTAAAAGCCTTAGCATGCTCCCCGTCACTTTTCCTCTTCTTTCCTAATAAGTACAAGGAGAAAATGAAATGTGGAGTTAAAAAGAGGTGAACAATATTCATGAGATGGTAGATTATTCCCCAAAACTCTTGCAACAAGATCTACGCACGGCTTGATCCAGGAAAAACTATGAGAATTTCGGTATTAGTGAAGGAAAACCGGTCACTTTTTGAGAGCCAGCATGGTTTCCCACACTGATGTTGCAAATGAAACCTAGCTACATCCAGGATCAACAAAACACGCATACACCAATGAGAAGCTATAAGCACTAATCAAACTTTACTTACTATTTATCTTGGGTTTTGAGGAGAGAGTTGGCAAACCATGACTATCCATTGAATACAATCTGCAGATCAAATAAGACCAGTGGTCAGTTTAGTTAATACGGCATAACCTTAGAAAGGTTTATATAGAGAATTTTTAGGAATGATTCGAGTAATCGCGCGACAACACACCGTGCAGCACGATTTGGGTAGCCTGGTCTGACTTGAACTCTCTATAACTTCCGTTTTCTCTTCTCACTCAAATTATTGAGCTGCTAGAGGGAGAGAAATAGGAGATGTGAAGGAAGAGAGGGCAGCTGAAATTGGTGCCGGAGAGAGAAAACTAATCAATACGTGAGACCAAAAAAAAAATTTAAAACAGATTCCCTGGGGCATACAAGATATGGCAATGGTTCTCGTTTTTATTTTTTTATGGGCTAATGAAGTTAGATGTTTATAAATTATTTATTTAATTATTATTATTATTTATTAATTAATAAAAAAATAAAATATTTAATATATATAAAGTATATATATGTATATTAAATGATAAATATCATTTGCATATATATATGTGTGTGCGCGCGCACGCGCGTGTGGTGTGTGTTTTATGTCAATAAAGTATGTACATATGATATATTATATTGTATTAAGAAAGTCTAAATTATACAAATATATTTATATAATATAAATACATATTTCAAGTTAAATTCAGTCAGGTTTCAGGTTGAGTTTAACAATATACATATTCTATTTGTTATTTATCAAGTCTAAAAAATATTAATTTTTTTTGGTTATTATCCATCAAGTTTAAATTAAATTATTATCTTTAAGTGATATGTTTACTTAGATAAATGAGTGAATTTCTTTACCATTAAAAAAGAAAATAAAACTCATTATTAGAAAAATAATATGACAATTAAAATAAGCATAATAGAAAGAAATAGAAATTACTCATGTTTTAAAACAAACTAGATTTAATGATAAAAGAAAATGATAACCAAAATGTGCATTTATGATGAAATTGCTATCTTTTATTCACAATTATGTTAGATTTTAACTTTGTATTAGTATAAATATTGTTCTTGACATGTGATTGGTTTAATTATTTACTTTATTATTAAATATAAAAAATAACTCAATGATTGAGTAAATCATAATTTAATTATATTATCTTTTAGAAATTAATTATTTTTTGTGATGATTACATATATTTTTTAACTTGATTTTGATGACTAGAGAAATTCCTATTTGAAGTTAGTTCAATAAAACTAATGTTCATTATATAAACTAGTGAGAATAATTATTTTTATTTATTTATTTAAAAAAATACAAGTTTGATGGCAATATATGTGAAAGGTAAAATAAGTTTTCTGTATTTATTTTATTCTAACAAATAGAGTATATAAATATTCACTCTATCTTATATGTAACTTTCAATTACAACTTCATCTCATTTTTTTTTTATCTTAGTTGTATTCATCTATTTTAAAATAGTAACTAAATGTTACTTTGTTTCATTCATAACAAGAATATCTTTTAATATTTTTAGTTTTATAAAATACCAAAAACTTCCTAAGGTTATTTTCAAATAATTAATAGAAAATTAGTTTTAAACTTTTATACGCAAACAGAAATGTATTTAAATAAAAGTTAGTTCATCCACAACAAAGAATGAAGTGAAAGAAATATAGTACTGTCTTTACTTTCATTCGATAAAATATGATTAAGGAGAATTCAGTTTCTTAATTATATCAAATTTTCTTTTATATAGTTTTTAGATTATAAAGATTATTTATTTTATTTTTCATATAGAATTATTTCTTTATGGTAAAGTGATCTAGTGGTTTTTCTCAGATATCGTGAACTTTTGTATCAAAAAAAATTTAATGTAATTATTAAATGGAAGATAGTAAATTTAACCATACCCACGAATGATTAAGTGAGAATAACATAAAAATTGACGGGGGACAGTAATTAAGGAGAATTCAGTTTCCTTACCAACCACAAAGATTGAAACCAGCTCTTCATCCGGCGTGAAGATGACATGAAAGATCTTGTAAAAGAGATAATTAAATTGGACAAGATTTTGGGAGTTGATCTTTAATAATTAGAATCACCGAAAATTCTGCAATGTCTATTGGCCGCCGAGTTGCATAAGGCAACTTGGTTTCAACTGTTAACGCTATTCTTCATGGTTTCACAAAGCTATTTCATCCAATTTCTAAAACTTTTTATTCATGTTTACAACCATGGCCAACAAATATGGGTCTAGTACCAGTAAGAAAAGAAAAGGAAAAACAAACTGTTCATGAAAGATTGAAAACATTCGTTTTGGTTGTTGTGCAATATTTATGGTCAAAATAAATAATAAATATTAATTTGTAATAGATAAATCATGAATGGAATGAAAATAAAAAATTAATTAAAAAATAATAAGTAATTAAGTTAATTTATCAAATTTATGATTTGAATCATGAAATTAGAATAGCTTTATAAAAAATAAAATATTTAATTCTAGATAAATTAAATATAAATGGAGAAAATTAAAATTAAAAAAACACTAAAATGAATAAATGATGATATGCTATTTAGCTACTCTAATAAGTTTATCACTACTTCGATAGCTTTGATTTTGAAAGTGTCATGTCATTATTTATATGAAGGGCAAACAGTAGCAATTCTGAATATGAAAGACATTTCCAAAATTAGTTCAATCGGGTGCCACAACATTTGATAGTAGCAGTTATTCTGAACCAAGATTTAAATCTAGCTATGTTTTGGAATATCGAAAACTATCTAAATTCAAAATTCAAAATTATCAGATATAAAACTTAAAAAATACGGAATATCCAAGTATAAGAAAAGGACTATTGTTTTGGATTTTCCTGAAGACAACCGAGTATATTTTTTGGTCTGGGGGCAATGGAATTGCAGTGGTGAAGTATATAAAACGCTGTGGCAACAAGGAGATCATGCAACTTTCGCCAGCACTTTGGATGTTTACATATATTGGAAACGTTATGTCAATGCAGACTAGTGAAACCGAGTGAGAATCGAAGATGGGTAAAAATACAAAAGAATACTGAAGGAAAGGAAACAACGAGTTTGATTGTCTTGGTCTGCTGAAGAGCTATATTTATTTAAATCTAAGTGTGTCGATGAGAAATAAGATGCCACGATTGATTAGGTCTTTACCACCGGCCTGCTTCGCAACGATCACTAGGGTGATGGTAGAGGTACGTAATGTCCCTCAGACCAGCTACCAAAACCGGTGGCCGTGTTCATGCCTTCATGGTGGTTTCCGTCCTAAGCTCAATAGGTGGGCAAGGATCAGTGGGTAGATTAATTTGATAACAATGGGTATATGATTAGGCGAAACTGTTGAGATACTAGTTAAATCCTAGTCCAAGAGGAATTCTTGATTAAAAAAAAAATTCCGTTAGACTATTAATTAAAAATTTAATTTATTTAGTTAATTAACATAAGATTATAATAGTTTGCGTTTATAATATCCATATAAAAATCAATGTGATTATATTTCAAGAGGGTATCGTTGAATGAAATTTTAAAAGATGAAATATTTGTGGTAAAAAAGAACGCACTGATGATCAATATTCATTTCAGATCACTGAAAGCTCATTAATTCGCCCTTGCCGTGATATTTTACCTGTTTGAGCGTACGTAGCTATAAAGAAGAAGAAGAAGAAGAAGAAGTACAATGCATATATATATATATTAAAGAGTTGAGTATCGTGATTAATTCGTAGTACAATAATTTGTATTTTCTTTGGCCAGGGTCAGAACAGGACCGTAAGATCAAATCATGGTATAATAAAACTGACACTAATTATACATAGTTCGTGCTTGATGATCCCCTCCTCTATGAAAAGCTTGCTTATGCTCACATTCTCCTTTCGCCATTAGTTCACTGCAAATGCAAGAGATTTAAGTCATAGAAAACGTAGTTAGTAATCGTATAACACGCATTAAGAAGCTAGTACAACCCTCCAAATAACTGCAGCTAGCTAGCTATGGTTTTTAGAGTGCTAATTAAATGTGGCATTGATGTGTGTGTGTGTGTGTGTGTGTAAACAGTAAGAACAGAGAAAAAGGGTGTAAGAGTTCGGAGCAACAAACCGCAAGGTTTGTGTAAGATGAGCGTCTTTGGCAGAATCATTATCTGCTCTGGCTTTCACTATTTGAAACATGAGATCAAGCCTGAGTTGATTTGCAGCACTCTGCCTGGAGATAAGATCGGTTTCGTCTTTTAGTTTCTTTGACTCTTTTCTTATTTCTTTAAATTTTTTCCTTACTTCCTTCTGCCCCTCTTTTACTCGTTTCTGTCCTTCCCTGATCTCAACCATCTTAGATGTAATCCCTCTGATCATGCAGCTTGTCCTGCGTGTCCCTCTCCTCATAACTTTTATTCTCTGTTTGCAATGTTGGTCCAAATCATGAATGATAGAAACTATGTTTACTAATTTAATACAACAATATGTGTGTGTGTGTGTGTGTGTGTGTGTAAAGGAAGGAAAAAACCAATAACTTATAGGCCAGTTAATTAAGAACACAAAGTAAAAGATAGATACCAGACACTTTCTTTGGGCTGCCTCCAGTTCCGGGTGTCCATGTTTCGAAGACATCTTCCTAGACATCTTGCTGAGGTTGAAACGCTGGCTGGCAACGTTTTATTCTTCACGCAGAAACGAACTAGCACACCCCAAGTACTTATAAAAGACCTCGGATCTTGACTTCATGCTAGCTCATAGGGTCCTTGTGCTTTTTAGTTCAAACAAGAGATGTTGTTTTTAACAGTGGATCCGATGCATAAAATATATAATTTAAGTTAAACCACATAAATGTAATTTTTATATCTTAAATATTCTATTTTTAAACTGTACACAGGAGAATGTACTTGATTAATTTTTAAAGTATTTTTTATTTAAAAATATATTAAAATATTTATTTTTAATTTTTAAAATATATATTTAAAATTGTTACAATAATTTAAAAAAATATAAAAAAATCTAAATTTTGCAAAACTCTTGTGCGGCCAACGCCCCTTTTTTCTATCATGTTACAGCTGAAGGCTGTCTTTCCGTTAACTGAAACCTTGATCCCAGGAGACAGAGGACATCCTTTTGCTCCATTTCTTGTCTCAATAATAATGAATAATTTACCTGCTCTGTGAAAGAATTAATTACGATAATTATAAATAACAAATTTCTTAATTGAATTTAATTTAAAGATTTTAATAGATTTTTACATTTAGAACTATTTTAACTATCAAGAATTAAATTTTAAATAAAAATGGTACAAAAATAAATCAAATGCTAACTTTTACAAGAAGAAATTAGGTTTTTTTTAATATTCATTTACCTATCTTTTTTTCAAAAAGGTTTTTGACGGATTAAGATTAAAGTAATAATGACAATATAAAAAACAAACTAATTTGATTTGATTTGTTTTAATATTAAATTGAAATTTAACAAATTTAACACTAATGTTAAATTTCAATTATAAAAAAAATGATTTCATATAGCATTTAAAGGCTAGCCATTAGAATTAAATTTTACTATTTGGCATTATACAATGAGTAGTATCAAAATGTCTTGCATCCTTGATCTTAGATGCCTTTCTACCAGCTCACGATTAAAGCAACTATTTTTTATATTTTATTCTCATAAACATACTGCTAAATTATTTATTTATTACACGATATCTACTGGGTTGGAATTAATTTTACTAAAAACGCCAAGTGTTATGAAAAAGAAAATGACATAATTATGTCACGGGGATATAGAAGTAGTGCAGAAACATTGATAGTGGATAAACATGTGATAAAGCATAAATAATGAAAATGATATATAAAAAGAAAGTAATGAAATATGTAGTGTATGGACAATAAAATTATGTGTTTTGAGGAATATATAGATATGTTACAGGAGACCTGGAAAATAATTAAGTTGAAAGTATTGGAAATGAACTAAAAAGAAAGTAATGATAAATGTGAACTGAATTTTTTCCTATTCTGTTTTAAATAATTAATTGTAACTAACTCTAACAGCTTAATGGTTACTTGTTGAAAAAGTATTTAACTGAAGATTGTTGTATTCATTGTTGTTGCTACTGTGTGAAGAAATAAACTTCTCTAACAGCTTCAGTGTTAACGTAAAGATTGGGCTGTTGTTATTCAATACTCCCTATTAAGATAAGACTCATAAAAATATCAAAGAGAATAAATGTTAAGAAGGTTCATCTTGAATATCAAATGATTAAAAAGAGAGAAGTCGAGAGCCATAGTAAAGATATCAACAAGCTGGTGTTTGAAGAAAACATGAAAAGTTCGCAGAATGCCTAACTAAATCTTCTCCCGAACCACATGACAATCAATGTCAATGTATTTGGTATGCTCATGGAAGACAGGGTTTGCTGCAATGTAAAGAGCAGCTTTATTGTCATAATAAAGTAAAGCAGTTTAAGGTGAAACATATAGATCCTGAAAAAGAGTGCGAAGTCGCACAACCTCACAACAAGTAGATTTTATTTCTCTGTACTTAGCCTCAGCAAAAGACATGGATATAGTGGTTTGTTTCTTTGATTTCTAAGAAATCAATGAATTGTCAAGAAAGATCCAATACCCTGTTACTAATCTTCTGAAATCCAAGCAACCAGCCCAGTCTGAATAACAGAATGCCTTCACTTGTAAACTAGAGATAACTGGAAAGAACAACCCTTGAGTAGGAGATGCTTTAATATATCACAGAATTCTAGTTGTTGCATCTCAATAAGGAATTCTAGGTTTGTCTATAAATTAACTTAATACCTGGACAACAAATGAAGTGTTAGGGCTGCTGTTAATGAGATAGAGTAATCTCCCAACAAGCCGTCAGTAGGAAGTAGATCATCTAAGATTAGGCCAGAATCCCTAGAGAATTTCACATTAGGTTCCATTGGAAGTTTTACAAGTTTCAAAGCCAACATACCAATATCTTCAAGAATTTCTAAGGCATATTTTCTTTGACAAATAAAGATGTTAAGCTCACTACAAACTATTTCTAAACCAAGGAAATATTTCAACTGGCCAAAGTCTTTTAGTTTAAAGTTATCATTAAGCAATTAGATAAACTTTGAAACTTTAGCTGAATTATCACTGGCAATAACTATATCATCAATATAAACCAATAAATCGATGAATGAACCCTCCAAAGTTCTTGTGAACAAAGTGTAATCAGCTTTAGACTGTAGAAACCCAAACTCGATCAGGGCAGAAGAGAATTTAGTAAACCACTACTTTAAAGCTTGCTTTAGGCCATAGATTGACTTATGTAGCTTGCATACTTTGGACTTACCCTATTTATTAAATCTATGAGGTAAGGACATGTAAACCGCTTCATCTAATTGTCCATGAAAAAAAAGGCATTATTCACATCCAATTGATGAAGATGCCACTTCTTTATAGCCGCAACTGCCAAAAGAGTTCTCATGGTGATGAGTTTAGCCACAGGAGAAAAGGTCTCATAATAATTCAACCCCTCACACTGATTATGCCCATTTGCAACTAACTTGGTCTTATACCTCTCTAAAATCCCATCAGATTTTAACTTGACTTTGTAAACCTATTTGCTCCCAATATCATGGTTTGAAGTAGGAAAATCAACAACAGTCCAGGTATCATTCAGTTCAAGAGTTTTGATATCATTATCCATAGCCCCACGCCACTCCCCATGTTTTACAACTTAGGTATAAGATATGGGCTCAACAAGTGCAGAGATAGAAAAACTAAAAAAAAAATTAATAGAAGAAAAATGATCATAGGAAAGAACTGAAGAAAGAGTATAAGGAATACCTGAAGCTGAAGACAAAGGTGCAGGGTCTAAAATGGAGGTTGCAATATGACAATAATAGCCATGCAAATATCTAGGTGTGTGTTTTACCCTAGAAGACTTTCTACTTGGCTGATGTATAAATTATAAATCAAATATTATACGTGGTTCTAAAGTAGAGGGCATGTTACTTGAACTAGAAGGCGAATAAGTGATAGAACTTAAAGGAAAAGAGTTGGAAAACAAGGGATCAAGTAAAGGAATGACTAATTTATGCAGTGAAATAGGTAAGGGTAGGACAAAATCAGTAGGAGGTATAAGATATAGGAGGTATAAGATATTTAAGTGCAAAAGAAAATATATTTTCATTGAACACAACATCTTTTGACACAAACACGGTATACAGATTTAAATCATAGAGTTTGTAACCTTTAATGCCAAATGGATAACCAAGAAATATGCAAGGCTTAACTCTAAGATCAAACTTATGTATATTGCGAAGAAGAGTATTTGTATAACAAATACAACCAAATACTCGCAAATAGGAATACAATGGAGAAGATTTAAATAAAGCTTCATAAGAAGATTTATTTTGTAGTACAGGAGTAAAAATCCTATTTATCAAATGTACTGTAGTAATAACACAATTCCTCCAAAATTATAAAATATAAATGTGACTGAAAATGAATGCATGTAGCCACATTCAAGATATGCTGGTGTTTGTATTCAATAGTTGAGTTTTGTTGTGGTGTTTCAACACAACTTAGTTGATGGACAATACCTTTTGATGTATAGAAACGACTCATGTTGAACTTAACTTCATTATCTGACTTTAAGGATTTGATTTTAGCATTGAATTGTGACTTCACCATATTAAAGAAAGCCTGAATATAAAATATAGTTTAAGACTTTATTTCTAAAAGGTGAATCTATGTAAATCTGGTATGATCATTAATAATGGTTAGAAAATATGAGGATCCACTAAGAGATTTAGTAGAAAAAAGGGTCCTAAAAATCATAATAAAGTAAATCAAAAGGTTGTGTAGAAGGAGATATGCCATGAGGAAAAGATAAACGATGTTGTTTAGCCAATGGACAAATGCTGCAAGTCTTATTAGATTCATGTAAAGCTTGAGGAATTATATAGGAAAGTAATTTCAAATAAGAGTCTGAAAGATGTTTAAATCTGTAGTGCCATAAGCTATTGTTGGCAGAGTTTACAGAGAAACTAGCAGAGGCTAAATCAGCGACTGCATGGTTGGACATGGATTTTGTAGAATTGACAAAAATAAAATTCTTAGCAAAACAGAAACTGGATTTTACAGCAAATGATATAAACCTCCAGCTTTTCTACCCACACCACTCTTTTTCCAGCTTGTAAAGTGCTAAACAAAACAGAATTTGGATAAGAAAATGATACAGCATTGTAGAGTTTTAATCAGTTTTCTAACAGAAGTTAAATGAAAAAAAAGGAATACAAAGCACATCATTCAAAACAAAAGATTCTAAAATCTTAATTGTACCAATATGAGTAACTGAAACATATTATCCATTGGGTAATCTTACCGATTTGGAAAAAACAAAAGTAATAGTTGTGAAAAATGATATGGAATAGATCATGTGATCTGTAGTACCAGTATCAATGATCTAAGGAGTTTTGACAAGATTTATGAGTGAAGACTGCTGAGTTAAAGATAAAGAAGATGTAAAAATAGAATGTTTTGAATCTAGAGTAGAAAGTTGAGATGTAATTGAAAAATCACCTACACTTATCATATTAATGGGAGTTTCACCTTGAATGGAAATTTTTTATTATTTATTGTTAAATGAAGAAACTTGGTTGACAGATGCGTCAAGTCTGAGATTGGCGGTTTAATAAGCTGCTGACATTGTTCATATGTAATGGGCGACTGAGGAGCAATATGTTCAGAAACTTGATTAACACTATAAAGTGCATTCTTTCCTTTGTTAAACTTGTAATCAAGTGGAAAGCCATGAATTCTGTAACATTTCTCCATAGTGTGACTATGAATACCACAATAAGAACATATAGGTCGATCTTTTCGAATATGAAAAGATTTGTTACCAGCAAAATAAGTTGGAGACACAATCTTTGTAAATAATACAGTGGTGTTTTGATTGAAAGAAAGACCTGATGAAGAGATCATATGTTGCCTCTCTTCCTGGATGACAAGTGAAAAAACTTTATTGATTGAAGGCAATGGATCAATCAATAGAATTTGACCTCAAACATGTGAATAACTTTCATTTAATACTATTATATTCAAAGCTCCACATGTGCATGTAGGAATTGGTTAGTGATTTCCTAGCTCATCTCATAATCCTTTCATAGTAGTAAAGTATGAACTGATAAAATTATTTTCTTGTGACAAACATGAGAGAAATTTCTAGAGATGAAAAATTCATAGTCTATTATGCTGAGAAAAACGATCATGAAGATCATTCCATATTTCAGATGCATCATCAATATAAATAATATTGTTAGCAATCTCTATTGAAATAAAATTGAGCAACCATGAGAGAACTATATTATTGCAACGAGTCTATGTCAAACCTTGAGAATCATAAAGATTGGATAGCGTAGGCCTTGCCATTAACAAAACTGAGTTTGTTCTTAGCTAATAAAGCCATCACCATCTCCCTTTTCCACTAATTATAATTTTCACCATTGAGTAGCTTTAAAATAATCATAGCTCCAGGAGTGTCACCATGATGCAGAAAGAAAGGATTGGAAGAATCCATTTTTGATGTAGGGTTGGTATTTTCAGCCATTGCCAAGAAAATAAAGAGAAAGAAGAAACTAATGAAGAGGATGAAGATATGAAAATAAAATTTCAAAGAAAATGCTCTGATATCATATTAAAAATGAAAAATATGAACTAAAATTTTCCCTCTCTTTATTTCAGGAGCCTATTACAATATTTATATTTAGCATAGAAAAACAGAATAAGTTTTAAATAACTAATTATAACTAACTAATTGTAACTAACTCTAACAGCTTAATGGTTGCTTGCTAAAGAAGTTAATTGAAGATTGCTATATTACTTGTTGTTGTTACTAGTGTGAAGAAATAAGCTTCTCTAAAAGCTTTAGTGTTGACGTAAAGGCTGGGTTGCTGTTATTCAATAGAAAGAATTAAAACATGAATGAGTATAAGAAATTAATTAAATAAAAATATATTGTAAGGTAAATTCAATGAGTGTGAAGTATTAATATTAATACAAATAGAAAAAGTTTATGAGATGAAAAGAGTTATGAGATGAATTTATTGTACAAAGAAACACCAAATGAAAGTGTTTATACATGACTAATCGATTCTAAAGATGAAAGGAATGATTTTAATAGAGACGAGTTGAATTAAATTATGATGTAAGGATGATAATATGACGAGTAAAAGATAAAATGAAAATTTAAATGATGTAAAGCGCAAATAGTGAAAAATTGATATGAGATGAACTTACTTAAAGCAAAATGTATTAAAGCAAAATGTATGACATGGATATTAGCATGTAATTGTTAATTGTTAACAATTAAGATAATTGAAATGAGTGTATAAGAAATGGATGTTTTACATGTACTTAACTTCTCAAATTAATCTATCATGCATCTTAATTTCCTATACCAAGTTATCACTTATTTTAGTTAAGAAGGATTAATTAGATTATTAGAACTAAATAATTAATTTATTATTTAACTACATAAATTTTATTTTTAGAAACATTAAATTTTGAAATGTCAGTAATTAATAATATAAAAAATAGTGAATTTTCATTTGATGATAACTTTTTTTTTGGCTAGTTTTGAAGTTAATTGAAAACAAAGTCGTCTTCAATTCTGCCATGAATTCTGCTTGATGTCGATATACCTTAGAAAAATACAACTCGGCTTTCAGATCTCTACAATTATATCAACGAAGGAACAATGTGGGTAACTTTGAGACGGCAAAGCAAAGTCGCCGTATTTAATTGATTCCACATGTCGATTCAAATTCGTCAAGAGTTGCCGTTAGGTGGATTTCAAAATCAATAAATAAATATTTTATGACAATGCTAACTACCCGCTACCTACGGCCATAGATTGAAACTGCCGCCACGAGACAAGAGGAACGTCTCAAATCGCGCGACTCCGTTTGTTTCCCTTGTAACCTATTCGAGCCGGCCCCGACATCGAGCAAGCATCGGTCGATTGGGCCCGAGGAACAAACAAATCGCTCGATTAACCCACGACCATGCGTGAATCCGCACCTACCGCCTTTTTTTCTTTTCTTTTGTTTGAATAATTATGTGAGGTGGCTTACCAAAACACGGACAGGACACCAACGTCTTCAATATTTGCAGCCACGGGCCCACAGACTCTAATTCCACGGAAAAGTAGGTGTGATTGACGGTAACAGACCTAAGGTCAGATGGATCCGATCAGTTGGATCCGAGGTTTCGTTTCAAAAATATTTTTAAAAGATTAATTTTTTTAAAATTATTTTAATATGATATTGTTAAAAATAATTTTTTTAAATACATTATTTTAATATAATTTCAAATAAAAATATATTTTTTTAAAAATAATAAATAATAAATAACATAATACCAAAAAAACCTATAATATTATTATAATATAAATTCAAAGATATAAAAGAAAAGAGACTGAGCATATTTAGTATTATATTTATAATTATTTTTTAAAATATTTTTTATTTAAAAATATATTAAAATAATATTTTTATTTTAAAAAATTTATTTTTAAAGTCCTAAAAATATTAAATTAAAACAATATTTTTAAAAAATAAATTTTCTAACCATGCACATGAAGAGGAGTTAAAAAGACAAAAATCTATTTGATAATATAATTATAATTATTTTTTAAATAATTTTTTATATTAAAATACATATTAATAATATTTTTTTATTTTTTAAAAATTATTTATGATATCAACATATCAAAATAATTTAAAATATATTAAATTTTAATAAAAATAATTTGAATTTTTTAAAAATATAATTTAGACCACTTTCACAAATAAACAGTGATTTATTATTCAAAACATTCCTATCGACTCTTTTCTAATAATCCAAAAAATCAAAAGCACAAACACTGAAACACTCTTCCGTCGACACGAGTTAGCTTTTCTCTTCTTTATTTATTTTTCATTCAAAGACTTTCATTCTTAAGAATAAATAAAGGCAGGAAACCTGACCTGAATCGCTAAAAAAGAAAGTGTTGATTGGCCCTCCCGCCCCGTTTCATCCACACTCTACTCTTTATATAAAGTACAAGCAATGCTTTTTTCACTTTACATGCTGTAGCATATGTGAAATGCAAGCAATTGTTCGGTGTTAAATTAGAGATAGATTTGGAAAACCAAGATAAATAAATAATAATGGAGTCCAATGTTGGAAGGGCACTAAATACTTCAATTTAGTCCCTAAAACTTAAGTTTATGTAATTTTATATGGTCCTTGAAGTTTTGGGATTTTAAATTTCAATCTCAAACTTTATTTTCTTTCCGTCATGGAGCGTTGCGAGAGAAGAGATTGATTTCCAACAAAAACTGACCATCATGGAGGAACTGGGTCTTAACCATACTAATGTACACAATAATAAAATTAACCCTTCCAGTTGGAATTAGGCGTATATAAGATTACGAGTTTGAGTTTTCCAAACTTGTATACATATACATACATACATACATACATTGAAAGGAAAAGCTTTTGTAATTATCCCAAAATAAAACTAGAGAAGAGTTTTTGTAATTATCCCAAAATAAAAGGAAAAGAAAAGGGGTGAGAGCATGCAAACGAAGCCCAAAAAGAAAGCCATGGACTCTCCCCAGGCCTGACCCACGGCCCAAACGATAAGCGAATGCAAAATCAAAGTCACAACCAGTACACCTCCGCCGATTGCTTCCATGGCCCCCGTAAAATAGGTCTGATATTCGTTGTTTTGATCCAATTCTATAAAAATAAAAAAGAGTTCGAAACTCAGTATCAAAAACACCCCGTGCTGGCTATTAACTTATTCGATCCCTTCTCTCTTCTTCCATTCTCTCACTTTCTCAGCGCCCAAACAAACCCCAAATGCAAAACACTTGCAGTTTGATTTTAATCTTGTAAAATTGTCACCATAATCTTTCCAGTCTCCTGAATTGAAGAAGAGCAAAAAAATGTCATGGTCAAGCCTCGCTAGAGCGACAAGAAGAGCAACAAATCGCAATCTCTTGCTTTCTCAATTCAAACCTCTACACCAAAATCACCACCCTTTTCAGCAACCCATGTAAATGAACACCTCTTAGTTTTATTTTATCAACAACTTATTTTGCTAAAATTTCTAACACAAACGCACAATTTTTATTGTTATTATTGTTTTGGCAGTTACAATAAAAGTAGATGTGAAATTAAGAAGCTTTTTTCTACTTCTTATAAAGTGGGCGGTGGTTCTGCTGCTAGTAGTAATACGAGTAGAGAGCAGAAATCAAAAAAGACGTTAATTTATTTGACGGGTTTGGTGGTTGCCATGGTTGGTAGTAGTTATGCTGCTGTTCCTCTTTATAGGAGGTTCTGTCAAGCCACTGGTTATGGCGGAACTGTTCAACGCCGCGAGGTTTCTCTTCTTTTAATCGTTTGTAATCACATTTTTTCTTGTTGCGTCTGTTCTGTGTAAATTTAATGTTGGCATTAACTTTTGTATTCTGTTGTGCTTTGTGTTTTTTAATACATAGAGTGTTGAAGAGAAGATTGCTCGGCATGCTAACGATGGAACTGTTGCCACTAGGTGTCTTTCTTTCTCCCTTTTGGTATTAACGTTGTTCTGACTTTTGTTTTTATTGTGGTGACTTTGTTACATTTTTGGTTTCTTGACATTGTTTTATTGAATTCTCATGCTTTGAGAGTAATATTGAATAATGGTGAAAGACAAGTTTAAAGATAAACAGAAATGATCCTTTTGGATTTGCAATATCATGCTGTAGTACCTGGTGTAATTATCTGTTTGGTAATATTGTGCAGTATGCTTTTTAAAAGTCCTTTTCAATTGAAAATACATCAAAATGATGTTTTTTTAGATTTTATTTATTTATTTATTACATCAGCGTATCCAAATCATCGAAAAGCACCTAAACAAACATCAATTTGATGTTTTTAAGGTGAAAAAGCAATTTGAAAAGTACTTTGAAAAACAGAAGCTACTGCATTGCCAAACAGGCATGACACACAGTACCCTTTTTTCATAAACCAAACTTGATGGACGTGAATCTTGGATAACTATCCTTCAGATGTCTTGGATTGCTTATTAGGGCTTGATACTCCAGGAAATCTCTAGGATACTGAACTTGAATTTGATTAAGCTGTAAATCTCTAATTTTTTCAGCTTTGTGGTGCCTTTGTCCTGATGGCAGGCTCTTTCTTGTTTGTATAGGGAGATAGCAGTGCAGTTTAATGCTGATGTGGGTGACGGAATGCCATGGAAGTTCGCTCCTACACAAAGAGAGGTTCTCTTCTGCGTAATGTGCATGCATGCTTATGTTTAACCAGCTGCTTCCTCTGTGATTTGCTGTCTTGAATGCAATGTTTTCTTCTCTCTAGGTAAGAGTAAAGCCAGGAGAAAGTGCTCTTGCATTTTACACTGCTGAAAATCAAAGCTCCACTCCAATAACTGGTGTATCTACATATAATGTTACTCCTATGAAGGTACTAATTTTGTATGCTCTTTCATTTAAGCAATGTGGTATGTGAATTTAATTTTGAATTAATTTCGTGTTAATTTTGAAGTCTGTTGCTTTATTCTTCCATTGTTGATTTTAGTCATGCTTAGACTTTGGAAACCAACAAATCTCTTCTCAAAGCAATAGAGATTTTTTTTTCTTTTTTTCTGGTTTGTAAATCCGCAAGCTAGGAGCGTGTCATCGGGGCAAGGTGAAAACAAACATAGGATATCCTCATCGCCTTTTTCTTCTTTATTTCGTTTTTGCCCCCCCCCCCCCCCCCCCCGAATTGTCTAAGGCAAAATATATCCGGGAACTGCTGCTCTGGGGCATCCCATTCCTCTTCTTTCTTTGGCTGCTGATCAACCATGTTCTATGAGTTGTTGGATAATGTGAAAGCACAGTACTCAACAGATTTCAGTAATGTCAAACAAAATAGGAATTGGTGAATGGGAGAACTCCCATTGAACCTCCGTGTTATATGTTAAATTCAAAATTATCTGAGAAGGGGCAGTGCTAAGATCAGATTTGAATTGGCATGTATTAGATTAGACCCTTTTTTAGAGGGTTTTTTGTGGACCTTCACCGCATTTTCCAAAACCTCATCCATTATGAAGTCATTTTTGTGCATCCCATGGTGTGGTGCGCTTGCTAGAACTCTGATTATAGGATATTAACATGAATCTTTTATTTGCTAAAAGCTGGGATACTTGCATGATTACTTTCATGTTTCGTTGTTTGTTGTTGGCCTTTGGTGTTTCTTCAAGCATTTGATTCCAATTGTGTTGCTGTATTTATTTTTAGTGACGTGGACTTGAATGTAGAATTAGGATGATTGAGTGATATGAGGAACGTCTAAGAATTGTAAAGTTGATATGAAACTATATGGAGTTTTGTGGAAGAAATGATGTGCTAAGGCAAGCACATTATCCATGGAGAGCTATTTGGAAGTTCAAATCAAGTCCCCCACTTTTCCTTATAGAATGGGAGGCACCTTGGAATAAGATTTTCAATATCAATTAAAGTTGTTGGTGAACCGGTGTTATCCTTGTTAGTATGTAGATGAAATTATTAATTGTCTAGTTCTGTATTGTTTATGGGCTAGAGCCTTATGAGAGTGGGCGTACAGAACAAGGGGTGTAGAATGATTTCATGCTATGGAGTTGAATGCTTGGAAGCTGGAGATTTTAGCAGTGAAAACAGGAATCCATCTAGTTTTTTTTCCATTCACTAGCTAGCTTTGGGTTGGCGCGGAAGGAACACATTGAGAGGTCATTTTAGGTTCTCTTTGTTTGATAGTAAGATTATGACTTGCATTTTTGGCTTGCTTCCTCGTTTCTTAGACTATTGTTCTTTTTTTGCAATGGATGTTTAGATCTCTCTTTTTTCCTTATTTCTTTTGTAGATGAATTTTTGAAGTGCTTGGGGAATGAAAATTGTCTTTGAACTTTGAAATCTCAATGGCTAGTATTTTCTGAGGGTATAGTGTGCAAATGAATAGATTAATGACAGTTACTAAGCATCCCTTTGTTAACCACCGTGTATGGGATATCAAACTGTGTCCTTTTATTAGGCGTTGTTGCTCCTGTTGTTGACATGTTTCCAGGAAAAATCCTTGCTTGCTCATGGTTTGAGAAAATATAGTAGAAGCTTCAGCTTTTGAAGTTGCCAGAGACACTGGTAATTCTACTTCTGAATTTTCTAGAGGTTTTTGGGTGTAATGTGGCATGCTTATATAAGTGTGTGCTAGGTTGAGTTTGTTTGCACACTTCCTATTGTAGATCTGTAGTTCGTAATTCATATCAGAAGAGAAATGTGGCATGCTTATATGAGCGTGCTAGGTTGACTTTGTTTGCAAACTTCCTATCGGAGATCTGTAGTTCCTAATTCATACCAGAAGAGAAATGAAGTAGCAATCAAAATGCCTCTATACCAATCTAGGCCAGTTGGGTACAATGTTGACTTAAAGTAGACTATTGCTGGTAGGTAGAAAAATTAAAACGAGGTCTTGAGTTTTTCCTTGTAAGGAAATTGCCTAAAGTCTTGTTGTTAAACTTATTTGAAGCTAAGCAGTTTTGAGTATCTTGCTCGTCCTGCATTCATGCAACCTTTAATTATTGTTTATGATCTTGCTCTGTGTGTATACATGTGTTTTAATGTGTGCCTTCCATGCACGGGTGTGTAGAATGACTGATGCTGCATTATCAATCATCCTAATAAAATCCTACTGAATAAAATAACAATATAGTAGTAGTATTAATAAGTTTCCCATTTAATTTTTCCAAGTCATAAAATTAATACATTAAGGGAATCATTTGGATCATGTGGAGGATTTATTATTTCTGGAGAAGATCAATTCTTGTTTTATGGACCATGGTCTTATCTGAACTGGATAAGAAGGGACATCCTAATGGCTAATGCTACTAACTAGCATTTTTACTTTTATGTAATTGCTCGTGCTTCATAACATCCAACATTTGTTTGCAACTCTTTACAGGCTGCCGTGTACTTCAATAAAATACAATGTTTTTGCTTTGAGGAGCAGCGTCTTCTTCCTGGGGAGCAGATTGACATGCCTGTGAGTAGTTTCTTTTCCCTTTCCCACCTTGTTCACACACACACGCATCCATTTTTTCCCTCTATACAAGGGCTTTAGAAATATAGTGTGTTTTGAAGCATGGTTCTTTTGTCACTATTCAATCATATCATACTTTATGATTGCAGGTCTTCTTTTATATTGATCCAGAATTTGAAACGGATCCTAGAATGGATGGAATCAACAACATAATTTTATCGTATACATTCTTTAAAGTTTCAGAGGAGTAACCTTGCCGATGCTTTTGCATGCCATCACCAAGACATCCTCGCAGTTAAAAACTTGGGGGGGCTTAGCCGGCGTATCCAGTGAGTGTTACTGCATACCTGCTCTGAACTTCCAGCGGGGGTATGGCGGTAAAGCTTATAGGCTTGTTTACGAGATTTATTCAAATGTACGGTTCTTTCTAGTGGAACAACCTGAGATTTACTCCACAGAAATAAATTCAGAAGTTGGTTTACTATCTGTTCGCTTGGTTCAAAATGCGCTCGGAAATTATCTGCAAGGCCCAGTCGTTTATGCTGCCACTATGAACCCATTTTTCCGCACCATGAACACTAACTTGTAACAGATTGTATTTGCGGGAAACTGGCTGTCCATGGAGTCCTCGAGGCTTCTTTTCTTCTGCTTTCTTTCTTTCTTTCTTTTACATGGATGAAACTGGGCATGTATTTTGTTTTTCAAATGATTGAAATATATTGAAATAATATTTTTTTATTTATTAAAATTTATTTTTGATATTAACATATTAAAATAAAAATATCAAAAATAAAATAATTTAAATTTTTTTACATTATCATCACTTGTGGGACCCATTCACAATAATCGCTCTTACCCGTATTCTTATAAAATAATTTTTTTGGATGTGAGTAGGGCACATTTGTCTCAATAAAATGTGTTATTTTTACAAACTGTTCAAGTTCGTGAAGTGTGTTGACAGAACTGCCTTCTCTCCCTTCTTATTAAGCAAATGAAAATTTTCAATATCTATTTATCTATAATAATATAGAACTATGCATTTTATATGAAGAGGTGTGGTTATAATATGGCTAGTCATGTTATTTCATGTGTAAAAAAGGCATAGCGAGATGGGCCCGTTAAAAGATTTGTGTATATAAAAAAAATGAGACATTAATAAACCTTTATTGTTTAGAATATAAAAGAAGATGAAATGTGAAAAAAAAATTGAAAAACAATATTTATGTGGGTTTGTTATCTAAAAAGACAAAATATAATAAAGTTTTAAGGATTTCTATTCATTTTTTAGTACTTTAAAAATTATATATATATAAAGCACGGAGGAAAGAAAGAAACACAAAAAAAAATACGAAGATTTATATTCTTGACAAATCCATTTGATGTGGTCCTAATGAAGTTATTGCTGAAATTTTCAAAAATATCATCCCACCGAAACTGAAGGATTACATGGATAAAATAACCTGATTTTATCTTTAGTTTAAATAATATTATAAAAAACAAGGCAAGTTAAATAAACGCTGATTAAAATTAGATTAGTAGTCCACACTACCATACCGATCAAACCAAAAAACATTCAATGTAAAAAAAATATTTAAGTATTGCAAGTATGTGTTTTTTTTTTAAAACAAAAACAAATTACAACTCAGGTCACTTGACTTAATCAAATAATGTTATATTATTTAATTAGATAAAAAAAATACAATGATGATAAATAAAAAAAAATAATCATAATAATTTTCAACTGAATTAAATCAAAAAAAGTGATCATAATAATTTTCACAAAAAGAACACTGCAAAAAAAAGTCAATTCCTATCCAAGCCAATGCAAAATAATAAGATTGGAAAAAATAAATAAATTGATTTAAGATAATCTAAGTTAGCATATCAAACCTAATATTTAAGACATAAAGTTGGGATAACCTAATAAAAAATAAATCAAAAAATTTACAAAGTTTAATTTTCAATAAATATGATATAGAAGGGTGAACTAAAAAAAATCAATTAACAAAAAAAAAACTCTTTCAAACTTGGGTAAGCCCATGAAACTTCGTTACTTGGATCATATGAATAACATAACTAAATAGAAGAAAAAATAGAAAAATTCATGAATTGCAATTTTAAAACCAATCTAGTATTAATGGACAAAACTGGAAAAATATTAGATTTAAAAAAAATCAATCTAAAAAAAAACTTAAGTCAATCTAGGCTAAACTGTTGAACCAACAATCTAGGTGAGATTAAAATAGCCTCACATAAATAAAATCTCATAGCCTAATTTTTTTAAAAAAATAAATGTTTGATGATGAAATTAAAAAATATATATAAAAAAATCAACTTTAAAAAAATTACATCAACTCAGGTTAACTTTTCAAATTCATAACTTAAGTTTGCTTTTTAAATTTGTGACTAACTTTTCAAATTCATGATTTAAGTTAACTTTTTAAATCTGTGACGTGGGTCTTGGCATATAGATCATCTCATCGAGAAAAATAATGAAACTCAATTATTAATAAATCTAATATTGAATGATAAAATTGAAAAATAATCTAAAAAAAAAGTAGCAATTAACATAATAAAGACCATATTTAAAATATATATAGAGAGAGAGGGAAATTTATAATTTTGGATTGAATGATAAAATAAATAAAAAAATCAACTCTATAAAATGACCTGAAACAAAAAAAAAAAACAATCAAAAGAATGAGAAATAAATTCAAAAACAAATGAGAAGACATCTTAAAATTTAAAATTGGATATTAAAATTATATTAAAAAAATGCACTCTGTATAAGGACCGAGAAAAATTCGATAAGAGAAAAGAAGGAAATAAGAAAGAAAGCACTCTTGGCGACAAAACCATCGATCTTCACATCAAGCTTGTTGCCCACTCACGCCACGGAGCTTCCAATGCAACAACAAAAGGTGATGTTTCGCCACTAGAAAAAATTGTACATGTCGCTAGAGTGTCGCGACTTTTTTCACTTGTTGGTGCGTGCATTGCACATGCTAGTCAATCTTTTCTTGCCTGTTAACATTAGTCCCTTGTATTTTTTAAATTTGAAAGTTGGCCCTTCAAGCCCTAATTGCTCTAAATCTACATAATTTAAATTTATTTTGACAAATTAAGTATCAACCGAGCACCATACTTTTTCTTGATATTGCAAGATTCCTATATCTAGACAACCTATATATACCATTAAGTTAATTCCCATAAAAAATAATTGTAAGGATTAAATTAAAAAAAGAAGTTGAGTATTTAAAAAAAACACAAACCTGATTTTTTTCTTTGCCCATACAACTTGGTCTCAAACTAAAGAAAATTAAAGTGGGTTCTATTTGGCTTAAAATTTAGTCCTTGAAACTTAAATTGCTCTAAATCAATAAAATAAATTTTATTTTATTAAATTACGCATTAATCAAGCAACAAGATATTTTCTTGACATATAGGTATACAAAACAACCAGTCAAGCCCAAACTCTCATCATTACAATGTCAAGTGACAAAATTAGAAGAAGAAAAAATCGAAGGCCAAAATATTAGATATTGAAGGACAAAGAAAACCTAATCCAGTGTTTACTAAGAGGGGCGATAGTAATTTCGCTGGGAATCTTAGGTTTTTTTTAATTAATTTAATTATATTATCGTCCAGGTTTTAAGGTGTGATCAATATCTTCTATTTTATTTTTGCCTTCAAAGAAACAAAATAGAGAATTTATTATCAAGAGGATTAGAAGAATTGGAACTGAAATTATTTTTAAAAAAACGCTGGTGGTGTTGTTTACAAATTGAACATGGCTTGTTTTTTATACATGATAAATTAAAAATAAAAATAATTCCTAAATAATTCATGTTGTAATTTATTTGTTTTAGGGTGTCAAAAACTGTAGAGCTTGTGTGTGTGTGTGATTACTTGGATAAAAAAATGAGTTGCCGGTGAAAATTTATATTTTTCATGGGAATGGACTGGACAGATATAAGACTTGAATCAATCCTTCTCAATTAATTACTTAAAATTCATAAATACGTGCTTATGTGACAATGTTCAAAGCTATAAAATCTCATGTAATTATATTTTATATAATACTAGGTCATTGAACTGCATTGTGTTTATAGGTTGGGTTAAATTTTTCTGGAATGTAATTATTTTTAATTATACTAGAATACAAGAGAATTAATTTGATATAACCTGGTTGATTTGTAGGTCAAGAAAATAATCCATATAATTCATAAAAAAATAGTTTGATTAAAAAATCAAGATAATATCTTATTTTTTAATATTAAAATAATGATATATTGGATTGATTTGAGTCAACCCGGATTAACATGTTAATTCCATGACGAGGTTATGAGACTATAATAATTTAAGAGAAAGCAAATTAAAATAAGTTATAAAGTAACCAATATTTAATGATGAGATTGAAACAAAAATAAATTAAAAATGACTTAAAAAACAACTCGAGTTAATCAATCAAATTTGTGATTCAAGTTATAAAACTAATATGACATCATGGAAAGTGAGTCGATTAAAAAAGAAATCAATTAAAAAAAGAGAGTCAATATGTTAAATTCATGATGTTGGTCATCGGACCAAAATAACATTATAAAAAAATAAAATAAAAATAACTTGATTTAATCCGTGTTAACCCATTAAATATGTGATTTTGGTCATGAGATTAAGACAACTTTATAGAAAGCAAATCAAAACAAATTATAAAACTCAATTTTCAATCGTCAATATCAAACTCAGTGTTGATTGATGAAATTTATATAAAAAAATAAAATAAAAAATAAGCCAAGTCAACTTAAATTAATTTGTTAAGCATTATTCTCGATTAATGAAGCCAAAATAACACAATAAAAAGCAAACTAAAATAAATTATTAAATCTAATTTCTAATTAAACACAATAATAAATGGTAAAATTAAAGAAGAAAGTAAAAAAACAAAAACACAATAATAAAAGGTAAAATTAAAGAAGAAAGTAAAAAAACATAATCAATTGGGTTAACTCATTATTTTTCTCTTCTTTTTTTGTTCTTCCTATAATATTCAGGACTCTAGTGTTAATGAATATTTATCTAAGAATATTTTTAATTTTGACGTTGATAAATATTACACAAACTCAAAAAATATAATATTTTTGACTGTGATACTAATGAATAAGTTCGTCAGATTTGGATTTTTAATTGAAGAAATTTTTTTATGCTTTTTTTTTTTGTTTACCCTTTTTTATTTACTCTTTTTGAACAATTTTTGGACAAGAAGAAAAAAAATGCATTGCATTATATACTTGCATTTAATAACAATGGTTTGTAGATTGAACATGCAACATAGAAAAACAATATATAAAGAAAAAATAAAACAACACGTGAGAGGATCATATATAAATCAATAAATATTTTCAAATATTTTTTTAAAAATTTAATATAAAAAAAAGCTCATTTAGCCAAACATCAATATAAAAAAATACATATAAAAAAGACACAAGGATATATATATTATATCAAACACACCCTTAATCAAAAGTAATTTGATCTAGGTTATTCCCAGCCTTTTTTTTAACTGGGTTGGATGTACCCCAGCCATACGGGCTGGGCTACACCCAGCGGCCGAACCGGTTACTGGCCCCATGCCAGTAACTCGGCTGCAGACAGAGGCATGCGTGCCCAGGGGGAGGGGGTTAATTAAAATTCAACGTGAAGTCCCAGGTGAATTAATAGTGGGCGGGGGGAGGAAGAAGACTTACCTGGCTTTGCAGCGACGTTGCAGGAGACTGCAGTGGCTGGGCGAAGCTCGTCCTTCTTTCTCTTCCTGTTCTCCCTGTTTCTCCTTTTCACGTTCTGTTTCTCTCGTCTCCTTCGTTTGTTTTGTTTTTGTTTTCTCTCTCTCTCCCTCTCTGGTTTCCTCTCTTCTCATTTTTTTTTTCTCAGTTTTTTTTTGTCCCCTGTTCTCTCTTATTCTCCCTGTCTTCTTTTTTCCTCCGTCTGTAGGTTCAGTGATTTTTTGTTTAAAAGACCTGGGTAATCCCTTGTTAGTATTCTGAAAGGGAACCCAGAAGGTCCCCTGTTTTTTTTTTTTAATTTCGTCTTTTTTTCCTCCATTTTTCGTTCTTTCCTCTACCTTTCATAGGGTTGCCTGCTGTTTATCTCCCCAGGACCATGATAAGGGATGGGGACATTGTGTTTCAGTCGTATTGGGGCACCAACAGTCCCACCCATGCCGGATTGTTGGTGGCGGTTTCCTCGGCGTTTTAATGTAGTCGTGTGGGACAAAAGAAAACCGGGAACACGGAGTAAGCTTGGGTGTGTTTTTCTGGTAGGATGGGGACACCCTCATTTCTCCCTCCTTTCCTTTCTTTGCAGGCGAACTTTCAGCTCCAGAGGAAGAAGAAGAACAGTGCATGTAGCAACGGCACCGGTGTGGTCTGGGAATGACCATTTTCAATTTGGTCATTGGAGTTTTGAAATTTTACATTCAAGCCCTGATCTTTTATTTTTAAATTTTAACCCCTTAAAATTAAATTAAAAACAAATGGATTAAAATTAAATTATAACAGTTCTAATCATAGATTACCTCTCGATCTCTCATTTTAATTCAATAGATCAAACAACAATGAGTTATAAAATTATAAATAATAAAATAAGGATAAACACTTAACATGAAAACATTGAAAAACAATAACATGGAATTTAAATTGTGCAATAAAAATTAGACTATATCAAAGCTGGAGAGAGAAAAAATTAGTTCATAATGAATATAAAATAAATCATGTTTTTATTGGAATACATCAAAGGAAATCAAGGAGAATAATAGAACATTATTGCTTAGATTATGCTGACGAAACATTTTATGACAACATTTAGTTTCTTATGATTCTTTTTATCTTTTTTCTATGGTTTTAATGGTAAAAGAACCTTTTTTCTTATGACAACATTTAGTTTCTCATGATTCTTTCTTCCTTTTTTTCTCTAGTTTCAATGGTAAGAGAACCTTTTTTTCTTTCATGAGCTTTAATATGGTCTCTTCCATTAATCTCTTTCTTTTTCTTTGTTCCGATGTCTCTTTGTATTTGTTTATCGATTTTTCTTGAAAAATTAGTAAATTCTGACCCGTTAACTTTAAATCATATTTCTACTGTTAGGATGATTTGTTTGGAGAATGTCATAATATCAAATTTATAGAGATTCCTCTTAGCTTTCTTTTTATACCAAGATCGTGTAATTTTGGTATCTATAAAAAAAGTTATTATTGATTTATAGAGATGTATTCATAAGATTTATAGCATGAAAGTTTCTTATTATCATAATAAAAAATTTCACTTTTTTTTCCCTTTTCTTTCTTAAAACATGTCCACAATCTCTTTAATGTAAACTTTCTTATTCAATTGGCTTTCATGAATTTATTTCTTCCCATGTATAAATAAAAATAAATAAACAAATAAAAACTATAAAAAATAAAAATATTCAAGACAAACTAGCATAAAATTAAAAGTAAAAATAGATGATATTCAAGACAAATTAGCATAAAATTAAAAGTAAAAATAGATGAAAATCACATGAAAATTAAGCATATCAGCTAACATGATAATTCTTTTAATAATTAACTAGCATCTCATAGCTAGAAAAGTATGGATAAATGGAAACAATTAGTCAACTACCTCATATTTCATTGTAGAACTAAGCAATTTGTTTACAACAAAAAAAAAATATAAAAACAATTGAGCTTGAGTAACTGTTGCTCATGCTCCATTGCAAATACGAATTCGAGGAGTTCATGGTATTCTTGCTGGCTTTTGTTTTAACAACATGTATAGAGATATAGCTTGCTAAATTGAATCAATCGAAACTTAAATTAACTAGAAAACCTATTAGGTGATGCTTTCTGAATTTTTTTTCATTAAAATAATAAAGTAATGTTATTTTATTAAACTAAAAAAAAGGATAGGTCATGAATAACTCTTTAACATTGTTATTAAACCTAGCTAAATGGGTTAATGTTAAAACTTTTTAACCAAATTCCAAATCTAAAAGTAACATTAAATTAAAATGGGTAAGAGTTGTCATATCATGATCCAATTAATTTGATAGGTATAAAGAAAACCGTGATGTTCGATGAAAATGAATTTTGACATAAACAAACTAATTTGATATTTTCTTTTCAATGATGATGATAAATCAGAGCAACATTGGTCGACTTGGACCATAAAGATGACCACAATGCTCCATCCTAGTTATCGAGTTATCTTTTTCCCTTTTCTTTTCTTATTCTCTCTTCGTTCGGGTCTTATTTGGTCTTAAGTGGGATAATATCAGGGACTAAACTGAAGAATTATAAAAAAATCAAGAGTCAGATTAAAAACAAAAAAAGTTTGGATTATATGGGATGCAATACAGAGCTTATTTGAAAAGATATTATAAATTCAAGTACTTAATTAAAAAGAAGAAGAAGGAAAGTTATAGTGTGTTAAATACATGTGTTAGTATATAAGAGATATCATCATGGGTTAAGTGACGTGAGCAAACTCATGCAACCTCTAAAAATATTCCTTTTCGATGTTTGTGGATTGATCGTGATACAATTCTACCAAGATGACATGTGTTGACTATAAAGATCCAACTTAGTTTCGACAACCATATTGTCTTCCTTCTTCTTTTCTCTTTATTTGTTTCACACACACTTTTTTTTATGATAAAAAGAGCACTTTGTTTGATCCTCACTTTTAATTTCAATCTCTTAATTTTCAATTTAATAAGCAATAAAGAAAAAGTCAAACTATTTTTAACAAACTCGAGTGTCAATCCAAAATTAATATTTATTTCACAACTGCGAGAATCCTATACTAAGACCATTGAATAAAAAGCCAATCTCAAGTACTAATTTTATTAACCAAGAAAATACATAATTGAAAATCAAAAAACTAAAAGGAAAAAAAAATCAAAGGATTGGAAAAAAAATGTAAATCTATAATAGAAGAAACAATAAATCACCTAACCAAATTAGTTTTCATTAATTTACAATATATCTTAGTCATTTCATGTAAATTTATTAATGTGGAAAAAATTCTTACAATATGTTATCATATCAAGATTTTGATTTGCAAAACAATTTTTTTATTAAGTTATTTTCTCGAGCATTCATTTTAATTTACTTTTACTTTTAATACTACAAAATACTGATTACATATACACAAACTTGGGTTGTTTTAATTCCTTAAACTTGATTTTAGGAGTCATGGACTCAATCCTAGCTTAATTTCTCTTATCCATACCCTGAGTGCTTTGACTAAGTTTAAATTTTAATATTTTAGACTCAAACTTAAGACATTTCAAACCTGAAACTCGAGTGTTTCAAATTTGATCCTAGCTCAAATTCTGGACCTTATATTTGACCTAAACTTAAGCATTTTAGATTTTATTTTGGCTTGAGTTATGGACCTTCCAACATTCCTCATGGCTCATGCCCTAAATGCCTTGAATTTTGTCAAATTAAGCCACCAGACTTGATCCAAAGGTTTTGCACCCTGAACTTGGCCCTTAAGGTTCCAACACCCTAGACCAAGTTATGGCTCAAACCCTGATCACCTTGATCCCTATTGATTTAACCTTCGAGTGTCTTAAATCTTGTCCTGGTTTGAACCTTGAGCACCTTGTATTTCCATCCTAGTTTGAATCTTTAATGTCTTCAATCTTATCCCAGTTTGAACCCTTGCATGATTTTGTATGATTTCTAGACACCATAGGTCTATTCTCTATCTAAAACTAACACTAGCCTCAACTTGAACATAAACATCTTAGATTTAGTGTGTGTTGGTAATACAATGTAACATGCTTTTGTAAAAGTGTTTGTAATAAAAAAGGTATTAGAATATGTTATTTCCATACACACATATATATATATATATTTTAATTTTTAACATTAACATATTAAAATCATAAAAAATATCTTAAAAGCATTAAATAACTCTGAAATGCATCAATTAATGCCTTTTCATGTAAAAAACAATTAAAAAAACACTTTAAAAAATAAATATAAAATAAAATACTAGTCCTAGATAACTTTGAGTGTCTCTCAATATTTTTATCCGGAACCATGATAACATATTTATTTACTTTTAAACCTATCATAACAAAAGGTTGCATAATATATATTTAATATTGTAATGTAAAATACTTTTTTAAAATATATTTTGCTTGAAAATTTATAATAATATTTTTATTTTTTATTTTTGATACAAGCCCATCAAAACTATAAAAAAAACATTACAAAAATTATTAATTTAATATTTTTTTAAATATAATACACCTTTAAAATGTACTAAACTCCCCAATACACACAAATTCGCTGTCACATTTTTTTGAAAACCAAAAACGATTTTATGTCTTATTTTAAAATCTTCGAAAACAAAAATTGAAAACAGAAAATAAAAGCGATATCAAACCACCGCTCGCGTAAGTGGAGTCGGGATACCACCGCGCTAGCGAAAAAGGAAAACGAAAAACACGAAAACAAAAGGGGGAAGCGGGGACAAAAGAAAGAAATCGTAAAACCCATCTCTCTTGTGCTGCACTAGGAGTCTAGTGCTAGGGTTTTAACCAGTCTTCACCATTTTTTCCGTCCTCTACAATCAATCAACAGCAGTGACAACTTGATAGAAAGAAGAAGAAATAAATTATGAGTGCCAGGGGGGGGATGGAGGTTCCCATTATCGGCACTGATTCCATCAAATTCATCGACATATCTGTCCCCGACGTCGGCGACGCTGATTTATCAACCACTTCTTCTGCTACTGCTGCTTCCATTACTCTTACAACTTCTCTCACTGAAGATTATGGCTCCTCCTCCATCACTGGCGATCCGCCTCTCTCTTTCATTTGGTACATTTAATTTCATTCTCTCTTTCATTTTTTTCCTTTTATGGCATTTGTTCAAACATTTGACCTGCATTAATTGGAATTGCAATTAATAGGAGGATTCATAAGTCCCAGCCTAAAACTCTCGAGTTACTTCAACTCTCTGCTACTAAAGACTTCCCCGGGACAACCGGGTTGCGAATTACCTTTCCCCATGCCCTTTGCCCTTTCGCTTATGTTTGCCAGAATCAGAGCCAGGTATTGGTGTAGTTAACTTCAGCTGCATGACTTTTTTTTGCCCCATTTTATGTCTGTCTGTTTTCCTCTATTGTTTTTTGCGGTATTGACTGTGTTGTGAATGCAGATGCCTGCTTTCTCTACTACAAATCCATACTTGCTCTATGCATTGACAATTTCGGGAGTCGCTTATCTTATCAAACTCCGAAACATTACTGCTTATTCTTCCTTGCCTGTTTTACCAAGGGATGAGGTTACCCATTTTAGTTTGAATGGTCGTGATTCCAGTAATTCCGAGCCTGCGGCAATAACTAGTGTAGCAGCGGCCGCTGGATGTCTTGCAGTAGGTAGAATTGATGGATCTGTTGCTTATTTTCAACTTGGATTGCTTCACCATAGTACCCCTGGTAACCGAGTGTCACTTTTTCTTGCAAGATTTTATTCCCTTTTCTTTTATTTTGTTGCACACGTGGATGGTTCCTTATTTTTTTTGGTTAGGTTTTGTGAATGAGTTGCGGGATGATTCAGGGATCGGTCGTTTGTGGGGTTTCATGTCAAGGTACTAACATTTCTCTTCATGAAATGTCCTTCCTCATGCTATACTTGCATGTTCTAGCAATAATAGATCCTTCTCACTGTTTGGTATGGACCAAGACTCACCTCAAAGATCGAAATGCACATGCCACTTGTTCCTAGCTATAGAATAATGTATCCTTGACTCATTATTTTGAAAAGGAAGCGAGTATCTGTAGCAGGGCCTTATGTGACATCATTACCTTTACCGAGCTGTTAGTTTCAATCTTGTCATGTAATGTTGTCAAATCCTGAGAGGGTGCCTTTGCCTTTTGAATTGAGTTGATCAAAAGGAAACCCAATTAGAAGATATAATTTATAAGAGCATTCCAAAGTCCATTTTTTGTTCTGATTGTAAGCTTGTTCTTAACGAGGTAGGTGCAAGGTTGGGTCTTGCCAGAGAAAAAAAAAACCTTCACGAAAATACTGAAGGGTAGGTTTTCTTTCTAATACTCTCTTTGGTTGGACCATATCCGGGTTACTGGGTAGCGACATTATTAGTAAAGTGTAGCTGGTATATTGTGAGGTTGAGTTGATTGTTTTGATCAGCTTGTTATCATGCTTCATTTCTCCTGCAAAGCATGTTTTTCTTGAATCTCTGTTAAAATTTCTTGACATTGTAAACAGATACGAATAGTTTTTACTCCTCCATCTTGTTATCTCCATGCACTGATCATGTACAAGTTTGCATGCTTTATGCACTTGCAATTTTATTACCCAACCAAAACAATTTCTTTTCTTAATGATTCTTTTTTTTTTTCAACAAAAAAGTAAGAAAACAATCTTTGATCATAACACAAGCAACATCAAGTCATCATCTTTTTTATTAATTCCAAAGTTAATTTCTTCCACACTATAAATTATAATAACAACTTTTTTGGTCACTTCCATACCGGTTATGTACCTGGAAATATTTATACTTGTATTGTTGTCTTTTTTTTTGTCTCTTGTATTTTGATAAAATTTAAAATGGCTAAATCCCATGCAGGGGTAGGATGGTTGGAGCTGTACAGGATTTGGTAATATCAGAGGCACATGGGCTAAAACTTTTGTTTGTGCTTCATTCTGATGGGATGTTACGAGTATGGAACTTGTCCTTCCGCAGCAAGATTTTAAGTCATGCATTGGGCATTCCGAATTCAGAAGGCAACTCCTATGACTTTTCCCCCTTTTGTTGGCTTTAGCATAACATCATCCACACCTTTTCATGTTTCCTTCTATATTTCTTTACTCAGCAGTGACATTTGCCAGATTGTGGGTCGGTGAAGCTAAGGAAGATGCAAGCATGACTCCATTAGCTGTCTTGTGTAGGCATAATTTGGTATTTTTCTCTAAACCGAGTACGAGACTAATAATTATATGCTTGGGTAAAGGTTGGAGTGGGTAATTTATGGTGTCTCATTTTCTCTTTGTCAATGATCCTGTCAGTATTCATGGAGCAAAAGGCTATTCATTTCCCTTTTCTTTTTAAATTAGCTGTTTCCTTTACTGAAAAAAAATATAACATTATTGTGGTTTGAAAAGTGTAGACACTGAAGTTTATTGCACTTTTTTTATGGGAATAAAAATTAATTAACCAAATTTCTATTCTTAGCATACTTGCTTAAACCATTTAAATTGTAACAAATTTGTGCTTTCCTCTTTCCTTTTTGAGATATTATGGTTAAAAACATTTACAAAACTAAATGTTTTTCCTACCAGTGACCCACTTATTGATATGATGACCTAATGATCGAGTTCTTTGAGTGCACTTTTCCAATATATTAAATTATTAGTGAGATGAGGTGTTACAGTTGACTAAGCCAAACTCTTCACAAAGATATGAAGTACAAAGATGATGCATCATAATTGCAGGAGCTTCCTTGCTCCATTTTATGAAAACAAGGGTGATATCTAAAGTTGAACGAACTATTGAGGCATTAGACCTATCATTAGGGAGCTTTACAAGAGAGCGTCAGGCTGCAAATTAACGTATGACACAATGATATCTGAAATACCATTTGGTTTTACTAGAAATGGACTATCCTGACCATCTTTCTTACAAGGAGTTCCATCGAGAAATGCAGAAAGAATAGAAGAGACTGTGGATGGTTTTAATCAAACTAGAGAAGGCTTTTGATGGAGTGTTGATGGAAGTTCTTCAGTGGGTGTTAGAGAAGAAGGGAGATTCTCTACAAATTCAATAAGACACACATGAAGGATAAATAAGAATTGGTAGTACTAATGGAAATTCCTTTATTGTTTTGCTTCAGTCTTATAAAACTAATTGAATTTAAGGTGAGATCCCTTGATGCAGGCTGTTTAGTGATGACATTATTCTGATCGATGAACTAGTGTTAGGGCAAGTTGAAATTTTTTGTTGTGATGAATACCCTGTAAATGAGTTTTGGGTTAAGCAGAACTTCAAATAAACATATGGTGGCAACTTTAACGACACAAGGATAGATAAGATGGTATTAGTAGTTTGAATGGGATAAAAGTGTGGCTGGTGTCTAGGATTTATCATACAAAAGAAAAGTGGCATTGAGGAGATAACACTCATAGAATCTATGGCCTTAGTTGTGGTCAACTGGAGAAGTGTGATTGGAATGCTTAATGCTTTTGCAATTTGAAAGTGCCTAATGAGTTATGAGTCAATTTCATCACTAATATCTCTATGTTGAATTGTGGTATTGTGTTGTGTGTTATTTTAACTTCCCTGGAACAAAAGTAATATTAGCAGCATCTGGTGACAGATTGCAAAGTTGTTTGTTTGTTTACTTTTTGTTTAATCAATTGTGGTAACGCTGATTATTTGTCGGGTCAAACTACAAAAGGACATTAGGAGGGAGATGATTCATGTCTATCGCCTTCACTGTACTTTGGGGGACAAGACTGTTTTGTCAGTAGAGTCTTCAATGCAAGATATTTCTCTTGAGGAGGTAAACAATATTTTTTCCGGATCATTGTTTGTCTATTATAGTTTTCTTAGGTAAGATTTATTTATTGCTATTTGCTTGATTTTATCAGGGGGAATGTATCGATGTCAAACTCAGTTCAGACAAGATATGGATATTAAAAGACAATGGATTGCTATCTCATAAATTGTTTCATATTGATACGTAAGTTGAGTTCACTTATTAGATTTTGGCATTAATGTGTTCATTTGGAACCTTGAAGTTTTTTTTTTTAAAACTCATCTGTTAAGAGTCCCTGCCAGTTATTTTTCATTTCCCTTTTCCTTCATAGCACCTTTTCCGTTCTCTTTTTGAAGTTGGTCTGGCTATTTAAAGTTCTTGATTGTAATGATTGAATCAAGTTATTTAACCTGGTTTTTTTATTCCAAGGGTCATACTTTATTTACACGATTCTTGCAATTATAGCATGAGCTCTTGTTGTGTTTGTTATTTTTATAAATGCCTGATTAATACATTGATCCAGCTATCCAAACCCCATGTATGTGGCACTGAACTCACGTCTTCTAGAATCTTATTGAAGCTTCTCAACTTATTGTCAGGGAAGATGCCCGCTGCTATACTTTACAGGAAGAATTTGTTGCTGAGCAGCTATTTCAAAGTTCCGAACTTTCTTCAGATGATCTTCTTTGGATTACGTATTCATTATTTTCATCTATGAAGGTGTTTTTACCTTGCCATTTAGCATGCCTTTTGAATTTTAGACTATTGTGATGAATTTGTACTGCTGAAGTCATTACTATCTCCAAAACCTCAATCCCCAAGTCCCACTTCAATTGGAATAAAACCAGGTAGCCCTTTGATGGAGTTCTTTTTTTTTTTTTTCCCATTGCTGTATTTAGTCTTATCTGCTCCTCGCTTCCCATGGCTTTCCTGGCTTGACATACCAGGATTGAAATGCTACCAAGTAGCTCCCCTTACAACAACACCCATAAACACAAAAGGGAAAGAGTTCTAATGCATTGTTGGGTCCTATTTGAGTGCCTTTTCTAGTTTCCCCCCATTACAAACAATACAACATTCCATTCTTAGTTTTTGTGTACAGTTTCCATATCGATGATCAAAAAATGCCCGAAATTATAATCAAATGCATGATCAAGTTTAAACTGACTACTGATGAGATTGGAATATGAATATTGCTCTATTTGTCCTCGTGGTTTCAAGTAGGTGGATGCCCAACGTCTATCCCCCCTTCTGCGGCTCTGGGGACTGTCAAAAGCTCAAGAGAGACGGAACAGAGTTATATGGTCATGTAAAAAGGCACTGGATGTATAGGAACACCATTTTTATTTGAGCTTAGATTTGTATCTAATACAATATTTTGTCTGGCTTTAGCTCAGTGCCATATTCACTTCCATGCAGTAGCTGAGCTTCAAATTCTTCTTCTTGTTTTTTCCCATTTCATCTGCTTTTCTGTGTGATACATGGTATACACATGAAGATATGTTGGTTACATTTGCTCAATTTAATTTTTTACAGGAAAACATTGTACCGTTTGTATCTTCTATCTTTATACGTAGATTGCTTCTCCCTGGTGTTCATCACAACGACGTGCTTCGTTCAACTTTGCTGGATTACCACAGGCACTGGACTGATTTGGAATTCCAGTCCTTAACTGTTGATGGGCTCAAAAAGGAAGTTCGATCAGTGATTGAAAATCAGGCACTTCTTCAATTCTTCCCTTAATCACAGATTCAATTATTTCCAAACTTTGTCTGTGTGTGTCTGTGTATGTTATTACTTAACCTTTTTCTTTGCAAACAGAGAATAGAAGGGAGTTCAAAGACCGTAATGGACTGATATTTCATGTACTTTTTTGCAGGGTGTCAGTGAAAGTCCAATGTCAGTATTTTGCCACTGGAAAAATTTCTGCGCTCGCTATTTCCATTACTGGTGCAAGAACAATTCACCATGTGGTTTGTTAGTTCAGTCCTCTGCAGGTGCTGTTTGTTTAGTCAGAAAGAATTCAGTGTCTCTATTTCGTGATTTGGAAAACATCGAGATGATTATCGATGGTATGTTTGACTCTCTTAGGTGACATGCCATTAAATAAATGTCTCATGTGTTCAATTTATGTTGGATGGAGTGGTATAAAAGGATTTAAAGTATCTCAATATTGAGGCAAATTTGGTATATATGATCTCATGGGATGGTGAAAAAGGTTCTATATAACCAACCCCAACTTGTGTGTGTTTGAGGCTTGGTTGTTGCATTTTTTCATAGTTATGTTCCTTTTACTGTTGCTAACCTGTATGTTCTCTTTCTCTTACTTGGCTAGGTTCTTCTGATGAACTTGTCGATCTTGCAAGCTTCGGATTGGATTTATCCAATGATGAGTCTGCACGTGGGATTCTATTAGAAGTTCTGAGATGCATTATTAGTATGAGCCAACACCTTGGGAAACCAGCATCTGCTGTATTTTATGAATCACTCATTAGCACACCCATTGTTTCATCAGAGGAAATTGTTCCACGCATGCTGAAGATTCTGGAAACTGGATACAGTTCATCAGTATCATCAGATCACATATCAGATCTTGGAGGTGATTTTGCTTGGGACAAGGAGCTGGCAGATCGTAAAAGTTTGAGGAAGTTCTCTATTGACATGCTATTATCTCTGCATACTTTATCCAAAAAAGCTACATCTTGGAGCAAAGTTTTGAATGTCATTGAAAGCTATCTACAATTTCTTGTACCCCGGAGGATCATACAAAAACTAAATGCTGAAATGTCATTTGATATCAATACTTCTATTTTGGTCCAGGCTACTTCTCAAATTGCTAAGTTTATCTTTGAGTCTGCATTGGACATTCTTCTGTTTGTAAGCTATCTTCTGAAAATCAGTGGACAGGTCAGGTTTTTCTTCTCCCTTGCCTTTTAGTTTTTATTTTAAATGAAATTCTTTTATTCATTCAAGTGACTACCATATATCTTCAGCCTGCCTTTGTTTATTAAACGACTTTCAGCTTTTTCTATACTGGCCAGAATTACAACAATGCACCTATGCTTTGTACCTGTACACAGGATCCTAATTCATCAATATGCTAAACGTATACATTACCCTGCTTTCATCCTGCATTTTAGGGTTGTGGCCTACAACATCCCCTTTCGAATTATTGTAGGTTAAAGTAGAAGCTTAATTGTTAGCAGATAATTTAAACAAGACATCACTAGGAGAATAAGCCATCCTCTCGTGGAGACAGAAGGAAGTTCTAATATTCTATACTCTTTTAGACAACTTAATGCACACTACCAATAGAGAAAGGATATTCCACATTTCTCATGCAACTGAATGATCACTAGCAGATAAGCCATCCTCTCGTGGAGACAGAAGGAAGTTCTAATATTCTATACTCTTTTAGACAACTTAATGCACACTACCAATAGAGAAAGGATATTCCACATTTCTCATGCAACTGAATGATCACTAGCAGATAAGCCATCCTCTCATGGAGACAGAAGGAAGCTTTAATTTTCTATACTCGTTGAGACAACTTAATGCTCACTACCAATAGAGAAAAGGCTATTCCACATTTCTCATGCAACTGAATGATTACTAGGAGAATAAGCCATCCTCCCGTGGAGACAGAAGGAAGTTCTAATCTTCTATGCTCTTTTAGACAATTTAATGCTCACTACCACTGGAGAGAAGGCTAATCCACATTTCTCATGCGACTGAATGATGCAGAAGTCATGAATACTAGCTACCTCCCTACGTTGACCCATCACCAGATATTAGGGTCATGCATTATTCTATGGTTGCCTGATAATCTGCAATAGATTCTTCCTATTAATCTGTTAAGCACTGTCATCTAGGAAAAGTCTCAACTTTGAGGGCATCTCAGCTTTCCTATATTATCAACTGCAAACTTAAAAAAAAAATCTTAACTTTTGAGGCCTCAGGATTCTTATCTAACCTGGAAGACTTTATCCTCAGTGTTGACCAAAATACCCTTTTTTATGTGGTTAATGGGTCTAAACCCAGCTATTTCTTGTCTGCAATAGATGTGGTAACTGTCAATATTTGCCTATATTTAATCAGGTTACATTATGATACATGGTTCAAAATCATGTTATCTTAATTAGACAATGTATTGGGTTCTTGCTTAGTATTATTGTTTACTATGAAGTCATATTATAGGGTATTTGCATTAGAGTAAAGTTGCAACAATTTGCATAATCATGAAGCAATATAGATGATTCTGACATCTTATAAGTTATGCTTTCATGTTTTTTTTCCCTTGCATGCAACCATTAATTATGTTTTTGAGATGCTGCCTAATCCTCTTATTTCTATTGTTTCTTAAATTTTTCTTAATAAAATACTTATCCATCCAAAAAAAAAAAAAACGAGGGGATTTTTTTTTTTTTTTTTATTTTTTTAAAAAAAAATTATTTCCCCAAAAAAAAAAAAAACGAAAAATAAAATAAAATTGCTTCTGACTTCAGCTATGCATTATTGAATTTGAATAAATGAGTTTCCTTTCATTTTGTAAGCAGATTAATATGTTGCATGATGATACATCCAGAATACAACTTGAATTCATTCCTATGATTCAAGAAATTGTTTCTGAGTGGTTGATTATCCATTTCCTCAGCACCACACCCTCTGAATCTCCTTCAATTGAAGATTTTAGTTCCCAACTCTCATCATTGCAAATTGGTAAGTCTGTTTAGAGAGATACCATCATGTATTTTCTTATCAATGAGCTGGTATTGCTTTTATTTTAAGTGATCGTTTGTTCCAAACTGGAAATTATATGCTCATCAGTTGAGTTGCCATCACTTGGCAGTTTCTTTTTTCATTCTGCTTTGTTTTAAAAGGTTGGTTCTGCATTGCAAATTGACAAGTCTGCTGCATTAGATGTTAAATGGATATAGCTAGCCAGGTTCTGTTCACTGGATAACAGAGGGATACCATCCTGCATTTCCTGTTAATTGAGCTGGTCATTGCTTTTATTTTAGTGATAGTTTGTTCGAAATTGCAATCATATCTTGGGCAATCTGCGTAGTGGCTATCAGTAGGCAGTTACTTTTAGTTTAAGAAAGAAAAGATTGTTAGGAAATAAAAGTTAACAAAATGTTAATTGGAGTATGATAGATCTTCCTGTGGAAAAACTAATCATAGTAGCTGGCCAATCTCACTGGATGTCCTAACAATCTCCTCTACAGCAGTAAACAATGGAGGAGCCAAAAAGACCATACTATCCCAGAAATCATTGCTTGGACAAAAATTGGTAATGAAGAAAGTTCCAGTACGCCTCTTTTCAAACACCCTAAGTCAACACAAGCACAGGGAATGTCCACTGCAAGTTTTGATCTCTCTGAATCCTACAGTCCATGAAAGGCATTTAGAGCAATTCCTCAGAATTTTGTGGTAACCTGCTTCTACCAAGAATAGATAGACGGTTCCACATGGTCCGAACAATCTAAAATAGATGACCCTAGAGGGCATCTTGAACTGAAATTCCTTGGAAGCTTGTGGAAACCTAATATTACTAAGAATACTAGACATCTCCACATGGTCCAAGCAATCAAACAATCTAAAATAGATTACCCTAGAGGGCATCTTGGATTGTCAAATGATATGAAGCAAAGGAAAATAAGAACCGTGAATGGAAAGAACAAGATGTCCTTAATAACATTTACAAGTAAATTTTGAAGGCCTTGCCAAGTCAGGATTCTGTGAATAATTTAAATAAGTTCAAACTTGTCATAGTTTTGATTGTGCCAAGTGAAGGAATTATCTGAGCAATTGAATAAAATTTTTGCAACCATTGTCCAGCAAACTCAAGTCCTCAGTCCAAAACCAGTCAAATATTGACAACACAGATCCCCTATCAGCATTATCTTTAGTTTCGGGACAGCCTTCCTGTGAATATTATGATCCTAACTTTTATACTGCTGCAACCTTTGTTTTCATTACAGTATTGATGAATTCACACACTATGGATGCTTTTAATCTTTATTGTGATCTATTTGTCTTATTAAGATGCTGATTTGATGTTATATTAACTAAATGATCATCCTGTTTCTCTTCTGTCAATCAGATAACAAAACTGACAGAAGATCGTGGAATGAAAAACTTGGGAAATGTGATTTTACATTGGCTTTTATACTTTCACTAACATTTCACACTTCCTCTGGAGACCCAAGCCAACCTTCTTCGCATTGTCTCCCAAATCCACAAGAGATAGTTAATTTAGTAAGAGGCTTTACAAGCTGGATTATCTGGGGCAAAACTGGGGAAGAATCTACTTCTTTCCTAAGGCGTTCATCTGAGATTGCTTTAATCCTCCTTAGGCATGGTCAATATGGTGCCGTTGAGGTTATTTACGAGCATTTTGTTTCCAACAATGTATACTTATCTGTAACATTTGAGAATTGAGATCATGTAGCTGATTTTTCTTTTTTATGTATTTTCCAACTTTAAGTATCTGCTCACAATTGTGGAGGCTAATTCACGGAGGGAGAAGGTATCTAGAAGCATTCAAGATAATGATGGTGATTGGTGCATTCTTCATCATCTTCTAGGATGCTGCCTCCTTGCTCAAGCTAGGTATGGGTTCCAGGGAGTGTTGAAAGAGAAGAAAGTTTGTGAAGCCATTCGCTGTTTTTTCAGGTGCTTAACAATCCATTATGCCACTAGAACGCTGTTGATATTATATTTCCTTCCCTTGATGTGTACCTTTAGAGGTGCCTGGATTGACCTTTTCTTTTAGATGTGTGTGTGTGTAGATCTGAATTGACTCATGTTAGGAATCAAAAGCAAACATGTTGCCTTTTAACTATTATATTTTCACATCAGGTGGTGGTTAATCTAGTCCTTCAAAAACGTGTAGATATATAAAACATTAGGGAAATTCATGATTCATTGAACCACAGGAAATGTAAAGAAATGATATACATAAATTATTTCCTCACCTTCCCAAAAGATTATAATGCTTGCAATATTGTCCATCCACCTTTCATTTATTTTTATCTCATCTAATTTCCACAATTCTGTATGGTGGATTTCCTGTAAAGTTTTCTTTTATGCATTTCTTCTGGCATTAATTATCTTTCTTTATTCTTGCTTCTGATGAAAAGTGCTCTAAAGTTTCCATCGCATGGATTTTGTGGTGTAATTTTTGTTTTGACCTTGATATTCAGAGCTTCATCTGGAAAAGGAGCTTCCAAAGCTTTGAAAGATTTGTCTCAAGATGCAGGATTGCCCAATTTTGGTTTTGGTTAGTTTCTTTTCTTTTCTTTTTAAGGGAGAGAATCAATGATTCTCTAGGAACAAATGAACGGATTTATGTTCTGATCAAACAATGATATTACATTTTTCATCTTTTCTAATTTTTGTCCCAGATGATTGTGCCTCACCTGCTGCTTGGAAGCTTCATTACTACCAGTGGGCAATGCAGATATTTGAACAATATAACATTAGTGAAGGTGCCTGTCAGTTTGCTCTTGCTGCTCTGGAACAAGTTGATGAAGCTCTTAGTCAGAAAGATGATTCCTCTGGGACAGATGTTATCAATGAATCAGACACTACTATCAAAGGACGGCTTTGGGCGAACGTCTTCAAGTTTACTTTAGACCTTGATCACTTATACGATGCATATTGTGCAATACTTTCAAATCCAGATGAGGAGAACAAGTACATCTGCTTGAGGCGTTTCATAATTGTTCTCTACGAGCGTGGGGCAATGAAGGTTTTGCCTACTTGTTGATATTCCTATTATTATTTTCCTTTTCATTTCCAACATTATTTAATATGATTTTGAGGCCCTAATTTAGGAACTATGCCTTTTGCTACTGTTACAATAAGTGCCGTAAACATACCATACTTAAAACACTCATTTCAGGATTTCTATAATTTATTGTAGGTACTTTGTAATGGTCAGTTACCCTTCGTTGGTTTAGCAGAGAAAATTGAGCAAGAGCTTGCTTGGAAGGTATGAACTTAGTCATCTGATGTTTTCTTGTAGCATTTTCAGACTGGCTAATATACTGAAACTTGCAGGCAGAACGTTCTGAAATCTTGGCAAAGCCAAACCCGTATAAGTTGCTTTACGCATTTGAAATGCACCGACATAACTGGAGACGGGCAGCAAGTTACATATATCAATATTCAGCTCGTTTGAGGACTGAAGTAGATCTGAAAGATCACCAGCGCATGTCACTTGTGCTGCAAGAAAGGCTAAATGGCCTCTCTGCTGCGATCAATGCACTGCATCTCATCCAATCTGAATATGCTTGGATAAATCCTCTGTTTGGGGGGAACTCTGTTCATAACGAGAGTTATCCAAGTAAAAAGGCAAAAAAATTGGTGAAAGAACACTGTAAGTATTGCAACAGAAATTTTGTAATGTTTTTTGTTAGGCCAATATCTGTACTGCTCCTCTGATAGGTGTACTATAGTATAATTGGCATTCTTGGAATGGCTATTTTCTTAGGAATGTTTGGGCTATCTCTTTCTTTTTTTAGTTGGAGTGCAGTTTATGCACTCCTATTTGAGGCAATTAATGTATTTTGCTTCTTTAACAGTGACTGGGAGTGATGTTCAGGCCCAAAGGCTGCAGTTTTACATTGATGTTGAGAAACTTGAAAAGGAGTTCGTTCTAACATCTGCAGAATATTTGCTTTCATTAGCAAATGTCAAATGGACATTCACTGGTACATTTTTTTGGTGACCAAGGCCATTTTTATAGTACAATGTGTATGAGCAAGTTTGGATTCTTTAAAAATGTTGTATTTCCATCTCATTTTACAGTTGAATGAAAACTTGTGAGTTTGCTTTTCTTTTTCTGTTAGTTAATTTTCTTGTTCATTTGAGTAACTGTTTTTATTTTTCTTTTCTCTTACAGGAACAGAAAAGGCTCCATCAGATTTGGTTGATCTCTTGGTCGAGGCAAACTTATATGAAATGGCATTTACAGTTCTTTTAAAATTCTGGAAAGGTTCAGGATTGAATAGGTGCCTCCTTGTGTCCCATTTGTGTAATATCAGTTTATTATGGCCACAAATGATTTTCTTGTCATGTTTGTGAATGTGAGTTGGCCCTTTCTTTTTCTCAGGGAATTGGAAAGAGTTTTCTCAGCTATGTCATTGAAATGCTGTCCCAATAAACTGGGCTCCTCATCTACCAGGTTGGATAATTCTCACCGTTTTTATCTCTCACTCACCATTCCTTATGAATCACTCTACCCTTTTCCATCAAGTTCCATTTGAAAGTGAAATCTATTAGATATTTTTAATGAACTTTGGCAAATGATTTCAGGATGCATGGTCTTTTGTTGACATCCTCAAAAGAAGAAATAGTTGTTCACGGTTCACCTGACATGGGTCCTACTTCTCAGAATCATCAGGGGAATGCTCAGTGGGAGACTCTTGAGCTTTATCTTGTTCGTATCTTTTGCACTTCTTTCATTTTTACCCCTCAGTTTTCAAAATGATTTCTTTTCCTATTTTGTAATAAAGACGCTGAAGTAAAGAACATTGTCATCACATTCTTTTCTTTCTTTCCTTCTTAATCAAATAAAGACAATGAACTAACCAGGCATGTTCATGTTGAATTCTCATGGTGCATGCTATTAGTGAAAAAAAATATTTTTTTCCCTCTTTCCCTCTGGCTTCTGTGTGTGCTTGTAAAAAAAATGTTTCAGCTTTAAGAAAAAAATGCGTCAGTGTTCTGAACAGCTTGTAAAGGATTACACGTCATCACATGGTCATAGACTTGGAGATTTTCTCTTGCAATTAATCTCTGAGCTCACATTTCATCATTACCTTGAGAAAGGTCCAAGGATGTTTTCTCTATTTCCTTGTCTGATCTTGTTTTGAAGGATTACTCTCTCTTTACTGCAGGAAAAATATAGAACTTTTCATACTGGATTACCAGCAACTGTTGCGGAAACACTTCTCCACACAGATCCTCTGATTGAATTGCCTCTGTGGCTGGTACATATGTTCAAGGTAATCTTATTGATTTCCTTTTGGATAAACAAAAGCCTTTTCACTCTCGTACTTTAGTTGTCAATTGTCATTCAAATATTTACCGTTTTGTTGGAAAAGCTGTCCGTCATATTACTCGGTTCTCAGTTGTTATGCTTGATTCAAGGACTCTTAAATTACACTTTCAACCCAGCTTTTATGGTTTTCCTCAAGAGGATCTAGAAAGAGACGTTTACTTTACCATCACTGTGAATAATTGTCCTGTTGGGAACCATGTACTAAGTTAACCTTACCTAAACTTGCTTGTTTCAAAGCACTGTTGTATGTTTCACCCTATTTCATTTGACCTATTGTATTTACCTATGTGGACGGATGTTTGATTTGCTACAATTTAGCCTCCTGTTGTTTCCTCATAATTTCATTGTTGTACATGAAAGTCATGTTGAGTCACCATAATCAAATCTATGTTGTTGTATTCTCTTGGTTTGACAGGAGAGTAGAAGGGACAGGACCTGGGGGATGGCTGGCCAAGTATCAAATCCTGCATCTTTGTTCAGGCTATATGTTGATTATGGTCGATTTACAGAAGCTACAAATCTGTTGCTTGAGTATACCGAATCATTTGCATCAGTGGTAAGTCGCACCCACTTCAAGTACATGTACACTAGTTCTGCTACTCTGCTTGTTCAAGGTTATTTTATTTTCAGCATCACATGATATTTCCTTTACACTTGTGGTCAACTGATAAAAGGTGTAAAGTGGGGTATGGTCCTTGGTTTGGTTATTAGCAAGAATCTTGACTCCTGCATGACTACATACATTATGAATATGTAAGGCAATAGGAACTAGGGTTTAGCAAATGGTTTGTTCAGTTCGGTTTTTGGTATTTATGAAAAACTGAATTGTGTGAAGTGTGAACCCAAATATTTTGGTTTGGATTCAGTTTTTGGTTTTCAATTATTTTCAAATAAAATTTCATCGTTTAAAATTTGATACTTTCTCATTATTTTTTAAAATAAAAAATAAAAGTAAAAAAGGAAAAAAAAAAAGAATTTGGTTTTTTGGTTCTTAAACTGAATTGAAATGAAAACCCCATTACAGAACCAAACAATTTGGTTTGGTTTTTCAGCTCAAACTGAACAGTGCACACCCCTAATAGGAACTGTAACTTTTATTAAAATGTCCCAAACTGAACCTTAGATGGCAGCTGCTCAAACTAACCTCGTTCCTGTATTTAATCAATGTTGGATATTCCAGGAGACATCAACATTTCTGAAGTTAAATTTGTTTCTTTTATATGTTATAGTGGCTGACTTGTTTATGTATCAATTCATCATTGTGATAGGCTTTGCAGGCAATGGTGGACCATGATCATCTATAACTGACCCAATAACATGATTGATGTGTATTGTTTCTCATGGTTCTATCCTCTGAGCTGCCCTAATGGTGGGCATGACCTCTAAGTGTCTGCATGGGAGGGAGTTGGCTGAAACAACTTTCCCCAGATGTTTGAAAGCATCACTATTGTTTAGCTGCCATCTGTTTTTTTCCTTCTTTCTAGACCAGGCAACAAGTTCATTGTTAAAACTGTCAATTGATGGTTATCTGCTGGCTGATTTCACTTAAGATGCTAATTTTATCAACCTTGTGCAGAGACCGTCAGACTTGATTAATCGGAAAAAGCCATTTGCAGCATGGTTCCCATACACAACGATAGAGCGCCTATGGTGCCAGCTTGAGGAATTGAGTAATTTGGGTCACATGGTTGATCACTATGGGAAGCTCAAAAGTCTATTGCATGGAGCTTTGCAGAACCACCTCAAGCAGGTAACCAATATTTCTTTCTTTCTGTCTTCCTCTATTTTCATTTTTTTTTTAATAAATGATTTACTTATTAGAAAAGGTCAAGGTAGCCTTAACGTCTGACATGGTTCCAAACAAGGAGGAACCTGGCAAATAAAACCTAATACAGATAGAGAAGTACCGATAACAGAGCACTGCCTCCTATAAAAGCAACATATGAATCTTTTGATCATTGACCAACTGAAGAAAGAGAACTCACATTTAGCAGATTTTTTTTTATTAAGATTCTGTAACCGACAGTTTTGCATGAACTGAATGGGTTTTCAATCATTTATGTTGTGTCTAGGTGAAGGTGGACTCTGAAGATGCATTATCCGCTGCTGCCTGCTAAGAAAGTTTTTCGCAACGGTTGAATTTAATGGTGTATAGAGCATGAGAAACATCAGGATCTTTGAACAGATTATGAGCTGCATTTAACACTAGACAAGGATCAATTTGCTTTCAGCATACAATAGTTCCGACTTCTGCCAAGAAGTGTGGTGCTACGGCTCTGAAAGTTGAATTTTGTATGTATGCACGTAGTTGGGTTCTGATCGAATTGTTAATTGAAAGGGAAAGAAAACAAACTTCCCATTTGCATCGTTAGTATCATGGCATGTAGACGCTAGGGTCAAAACCAAAATTTTGAGACGGATATATGTAGTTATCGGTGCTTTCATTTTGCTTACCCACTGGCTGGATTGAGCACGGGGAAGAGATGAATGCTTGTACCTTCATGTATATACCATGTGGCTGGCCGGTTCTTTACGCCGTTGAGAGGGGATTCAGCTTGTCAGAGGCTTCACTCTGAGGTTCTGGGAAATTATTATATTTTCTAACATGTTGAATGCTGCAACTTCGATTTTGCCGATATGTTCAGTACAATAGAATTCAATGAGGTCTTTAATTCCATGTTAATTCGGGTTGGTTGCATGATTTTCTTATAAGGGTGTTTTGGATGTCTTTTAAGGTGATTTTTTGTTTAAAAATATATTAAAATAAGGTTTTTATTTATTTATTTATTTTCAATATTAAAATATCAAAATAATTTTAAAATATCAAATTAATTAATTTAAAGTAAAAAGGAAAAAAGAATTAATTAATTTTTTTTTTGAAAAGTGATGGCTAATTGTAGCGCCAAACAACCTATAACAAAGGGAGAAATTAATGTTTTAGGCGTCTTGAAAGTGATGTTTCATCTAGGTGCATGCCTTGTGATTTTGTTCACGTCTAGAGACTCACTTATTTTAATTCTATCTCCATGGGTTGATTAAGATGGGCTTAATAAATGCCTGTGTCCTTTTGACTTTGCAATTTAATTGTATTTTAAAGATTTTTTAGTTTTAAATTATTTTTTTAATATTTGTTATTAATTTGATTTAATGATGTTAAAGGTAAATTTTAAATAATAAAAATATTATTTTAATATATTTTCAAGTAAAAAATATTTCAAAAAATATTTTTTTTGAAATTAATTTTAAGTTTTCATTTGTTATTAATTTGATTTATTGATGTTAAAGGTAAATTTTAAATAATAAAAATATTATTTTAATATATTTTCAAGTAAAAAATATTTCAAAAAATATTTTTTTTGAAATTAATTTTAAGTTTTCAAATTAATTTTTTTTTTAACGCAAACAAGAAAAAGGAGTATTATTTGGCGTTAATTTTAAGTTTTGAAATTAATTTTTTTTTAAAGCAAACAAGAAAAAGGAGTATTATTTGGCGTTTGTTATTAATTTGATTTATTGATGTTAAAGGTAAATTTTAAATAATAAAAATATTATTTTAATATATTTTCAAGTAAAAAATATTTTTTAAAATTAATTTTAAGTTTTGAAATTAATTTTTTTTTAAAGCAAACAAGAAAAAGGAGTATTATTTGGCGTGAATGGGAAGCCCACACGTAGACGCAAAAACTTAAGAAGTAATTATTGCAAGATTGGAGAGGGTAAGGTTACTGTGGTCTGCTCCTATCTAGCTATTGTTTATAATTTTTATTTTTTTGGATTTGGAAACAAGGGTGCAATAAATAAATAACGATGTAACGATTTGAATACACGTGATGATAGGCGTACATGAATAATTATTTAATTCTGATATCCAAAAGATTAAGCTAATATGGAAAGAAGAAATAATCAAAGAGATAGAGAGAGGGCAGGGAAGACTTGAGATGGCAGTCAATTTTTTTTTAAAAAACAGATGATATTGGGCTGGCCCCTCGGCCCTCCCTATGTGGAGGAATATGAAGGATTGGATTGGTATATCCATAATTCCATGATCTATAAATATTAAAAATTAAAAATTAATTAAAACAATTAATATATTTTTTTTAAACCACGAAAACAAACACGTCAAAAGCAAGCTTCTTCAAAGTTGGGATTGATGGTCCAAGAACGAGCTATGTGCAGTATAATTAATTTGACCTTTGAAATAATATGCAAATTTAATACTGGTGGATGGCTGCTGACTAACACCATCGTTTAAGACTTTGAATTTTGATTTCTCTTTGCCCCAATATCTGAAAGGAAACAGAAGCCGAAAAAGAAAAGGGGGCAAAGGGAAAGTTAAATAAAATCCTCTGTTTTGTTCCTTCCCGAATCTTATCGACTGAAGCAAGCAAGCAAGGCTCTCTTTCAACGACAACCAACCCAGTCTACGAGGTTGTCGCCGACTTCTCCGACCGGCGGCTCTGATTACTCCGATTAAATTCCCATCAAGGGTAAACTACTGGCTTTTCTTCATGCTTCAAAAAACAAGAATAATTCATACTTGGAAGTTATTTTAGTTGTTGCTTTGTTATTGTTACTATTGATAGCAGCAGATTAGGAAATTTTATTTACTTGGAAGAGCAGAAGAAGATATATATTTTCACTACAGTTTATTTATCTCTACCTTTTCTTTCTCTTTTTGGCTGAGCAATCCCATCAAGAAATTCATAAATCTAGATCAGTCTAATCCATTTAACTTACTCCTTGAATTTGATTTTCTCAAGAGCCAAATTAAATCAAGCTTCCTGCTCTTTTTTTTTTTTTAGTTAATTTGCGAAATTTCTATCAGCATTTATTTGTGACAAGTATGGATAGAGTGCATGCTTCCTGATGTCTATGCGAGCTCATAAACAAGTCTCCACTTTTTTTGTAGAGCCAAATCATGTTCTGTTTTTGGGTTTTATTTTCTTTGATCTTGACGGGTTTCTTTTTTTCTTGTTTAATTATGAATGAAGATGGCACAGGCTGCGGAGGAGTCGGGAAACGGCAGCGGGAAGTTGGAGCATCATGGTAGGGAAGACAGTGAATATGTTAGGCTTGTTATATCCGACGAACCAAGGGCACCTGAATTCGATATTTCACAACTGCAATCGGGAGCTAGGATTAAAGCTTTCATCTGGTGGATCAAAGCTTCAATTTGGTGTCTTGTTATCACCATACTTCTTCTCGTTTTCGTGAAATGGGGTGTTCCATTTCTTTTTGAGAAGGTGCTTTATTTCTCTCTTTTCGTTTTATTTGTATCTTTTGCCTGCTTTGGTGCTGTCTATAGCTTTAATCAACAAGTATTGCACATGCCGTTTTGTTACATGTCCAGCATTCATTTGCGCTTTACATATTTGAGTTTGTACTTTGAACTTTCTTCTGTTAGTGGGCTTGGTTTATAATTTGTTCGAGATGGTTCTTTGGCATCAATTTGGATTATGAATACAGCATAATGGTTGGCAAGCTTTATCAAGTTTGCTAACTTCAGGTTTAAGAATCAACTTGGTTTTTAAGTTTGGTTATGCCAAAGATTAATCAATTTCATTGTAGGTTCTCTTGCCAATGATGGAATGGGAAGCAACTGCCTTTGGACGTCCAGTCCTCGCCCTTGTGCTTACTGCCTCTCTTGCCTTGTTCCCAGTGTTCCTAATTCCTTCAGGTCCTTCCATGTGGTTGGCTGGAATGATCTTTGGATATGGTATTGGGTTTGTGATAATCATGGTTGGAACCACTATCGGGATGGTCCTGCCCTATTTGATTGGGCTAGTTTTCCGTGAACGCATCCATGTAAGACAAATGATTTTAACTGATATAAGCTAGACAACTTGGTTTTCATATTGGATCTTACTTTTCTTTCTTCTGCCTCTCCATTTTTGTGAATTATCTCCTGTTGAATGTGCAGCAATGGTTGAAGAGATGGCCTCAGAAAGCTTCTATGATTAGACTTGCTGGGGAGGGGAGCTGGTTCCATCAATTTAAAGTGGTTGCCCTCTTTAGGGTTTCACCATTTCCGTACACAATTTTCAACTATGCAATAGTGGTAACAAGTATGACATTTTGGCCCTACTTGTGTGGTTCAGTTGCTGGAATGGTTCCAGAAGCTTTTATCTACATCTACAGGTCCGTTCTCTTGGTTATACTTTTTTTTTTTTTCCACTATCAGTTCTTATTCCAAAGAAACATACAAGGAAACAAAGATACGTGGGAATTCTTTTGAACTGTTTGTCCAGATGATGACCAAAAAGAATGAAAGCAAAATCAGTTGTTGCAAAACTCTATTGATCCCAGCTCACCAGAAAGTACTACATTCTTAGTTCTTCTATTTGAAGAAAACTCTGTCAAAATAATGATATGCCAATTTGTTTTCCCTCCCCCCTGCTCAACCTCATGCTTGTGCTTCTGTGCAGTGGTAGGTTGATAAGGACATTTGCTGATGTGAAGTATGGGAACTATCACTTGACTACTGTGGAAATAATATACAACATCATCTCCTTCATTATTGCTGTTGTCACTACGGTTGCTTTCACTGTTTATGCAAAAAGAGCTCTGAAGGACCTTGAAAGGGAAGAGGCTACTGAAGAAGTTCCCCCCACCCACCAAGAAAGTCATGAGATGGGAAAGCTTCCACTTGAAAGACCTAAGCATGCAGGTTTGTCATCTTTTTCATTATAGCCTGAATACTTGGGAGGAAAATACATGTACCTGTAAAAATTGATATGTTAGATGGCATTTGTTGACTGACTGATCATTATAACTTCCTTATTCACCCCTTTGTTAAGGGGGTTTTGGTGTTTATGTTTGTAACTACAAAAATAGAATACAGAACAAAAATTAATCGACCAGCTTTTGTGAAAGGTGCAACTTCTTAGCGTATTTTTCCTTGTTTGTTTTATTTTCTTACCATTCAGTAAACTTTTTTCTTATTATTTTTTTAGCATCTTCTGAACGATATATATAGTATGTTCTTAAAATGTACAAGGAGACACACCATCTTGTGGGTATGGAATGAGGGAATAATTAGCTTCTATTATTCAAATTATTGAGAATAAGAGTTTTTGACCTTATAATCTCATTCACTGATGATGTTTGACCTTCGTCATGCATTGATGCGTACCTGCAAAAGTGATAAGAAAGCTTGCCATTCGGTGGCATGAGAGATTGGATTCAGTTTTTAACTGGCACATTTATGTGATAATGGAAAGAATAACAATGATCGTGGTGAGAACAACAGGCATGCTGTACTGTATCTTACAAGAAAGAAGCGATAAAATTATCTGCATTTGATTGAGGCTTTGATGTTCTTTTTTACCACAAGGGCATTCGGTTCAATAGGTGGTGGAGGGATTTTTCGTGGGATGAAAAGAATAGCAATGACTGGCAAATTAAATAAAGCAAGGTGAAAAACATTCACAGAATATTAAGTTATGAGCAATGGTTTGGCTAAATGTTGAATCTGCGGAAATTTAAGGCTTGAGATGTAAGTGGATGTTCCCTTTTGCCTTTTTGCCGAAGAACCAAATTTCAAGATACAGGCGCTTGGGTCACAGAAGAAAGCTCTGTGCCTCCAATAATAACCATTTCTTGTGCCGCGCTATGAGATGATTCTGTGGCTAGTTTATCCATACGTGCTCCGTGGTTCTCGCTTGGGTCCCTCTTGCCCTTTGCTCCGCCTGCCCAGATTTCTATTGCCGCTTCCATATCCTCACCAAACATCCCTTTCCTGAACCTGGTGCCCATCTTCACTCAGATACCATCGACAAAAGGTTAGAAAATGAGTTTCTGAAACATGTCAATAATAAAGGAGCTCATGTAAAGTAAATCTTGGGTGTATAAGTTCACCGACCTGTGAGACTAGAGCGTACAAAGGCAAGGTGCTGTAACTGCATAGAACTTGAACAACTAAACTGCACCCACCAAATAAAGCAATAAGAAGGCTTGTTTTCTTCGATACTTGGGTAAGAAACAGAAAAACAGAATCATAATATATCTGTAATGGATCATAAGGTTTTGGAATTACCCCATAATAAGCCTTGGCACAATGTAGCCCACTCTTTCCATGATGCATGAGCGGAATCCGTATGTGCTCTGGAAGGGGAGGAAACTAATTAACCAAAACTGCAAACGCACTTGTATTGCTATGTATGCATTGAAAACTATGGAAAACCATGTGATAAACTTTGGAAACTATTTGCTAAGAACATGTGTACCCAAATCCAGAAGAAGAAAGCAATCTCAAATGAATTCTGAAACAGAATGAACTGAATCAAGTCAAGAACAATGGCAGGTTTCTCAAGCCAGAAATGTTCATCTGAAGGCTTTACTCGTGCTTCGTCGACAGGAACTGGCATCTCTGCAACTCTGTGGCCTAAACTAGTGATAATGTGTTCTAACTTGGCGCCAACGAGTAGCAGAAGCTGCCATTCAAACCAGCTCGATGTTATTAGGCTTGCATCAAATGTCATTCATCAAAACATGTCAACTAAACCCTTCAAATCTGTGTATGCACACACATATACATTAGCTCAGTTATACTTACAATTACTGGTAAAAAGGACAGCCAAAAAAATGTATGCCACCCTGCATTTTCATTCACGCATGGGAAAGGATTAATAATGATACCATTTTTTTATGAATCACTGGAATTTAATTGCTCAACTTCGAGAAAGGAAAATTACCTTCCACATTCATCAGCAAAAACATCACAATAAAGAGCCATAGATACCAGCTGTTGTCCAATATTATTTGGTATTGTTCAACTTCAAACCTTTGAATACTGAAATACAACTCAATAAATAAATAAATAAACAAACCATTATTCTAAAAGACTTACCTTATGGTAACAATTCTTTTGAAATCAATCTGCAGTGTCCGCATCATGTAATCGTGAAAATCAAAATTCAACACACGGGGACAATGCGCCTGGATTGGAAAAATCAATGATCAATAAATTAATAGAACGCATGTTGCAGAATTATATAGTGAACAGATATGCGGTTAATGATTGAAACTTAACTGTGATAAATCCCTTTCGAAGAGCAACGTAGTCTGATTTGGTAATAGAGCCATAAAATTGTTTGCAGAATGCTATCTGAAAGGGAGCAGAGAAAACTGCTGAATTCTATATCATACTCTTGTATAAAATTTTCAACTGTAGATTATAAGAGGCAACATAGGCTGGCTTGAAACTCACCAGCCAACTTAAAACAGCTGACTTTCTCCAATATCCTTTTTCGTGTCTTTTAATGAACTTGTGAAAAAAATGGTGTTCATGTTCATGCTTTGCTGGATCTGCACAACAGAAAGCATACATTTAACAAACTACAGAAGTTCTATTGTTTCTGTGCAGAAGAAAGGAACATTTAGATTCAAGCCAACCTCTGAATGCTTTTGATGGATGTCTTATGGAATCCTCCCAAGTCTTCCATTGTCGTATCTATGGAAGGTGGAATTAATACATATCACAATAATTCGAAATGTAAAGAAACTAATGGACATAAAGTAGATATGCAGGAAAGGGGGGAAAAATACTTGACAATGATGTAAAACAGTTAGGGTAAACAAATGACGAAAATTCCAAATCAGTAAGAATGGTTATGAAAACGAGCTACACAATTGAAGCATATCAGCTTCAATTCTTGTCTGTTCAGCTCAAAGGGGAAAATGTGATCAATTAATTTGTGTGGAGCAGGTTATAAAGGTAAGAGACTGATACATTACCCTTGCCCCTCCAAGAATCATTGTAGATACACAAAAGATAACATGGACAATTGCCAACACAAAGATGAAAATATGCAGTTGGTGCAATGCTTCCACAGACACCAATGGAACCTTCCCCTGTGTTTGGAAAAGGCATGTGCAAAATGTTAGTTTATAAGATTTAATGTGAGCACAGCTAGATATATTAATTCATGTAAGGATTTTCGCTATTCTATATCCACTTTATCTGTATCAACCTTTTATGCCTCTGCTAAACTACTTAACAAATCAAAAACTCAACTTTTCAAGACCAATCCTCCTTCCAATCATCAAAACAAGACCTTCGAGCCATCCCATGAAGAAAAATATTCTTCCAAAATAACCATGGCCCCTTCTTGGACCTGCTTTACTAGCATGCTTAGACTAATCGTCATGTGGATCCATCTAGGCACATTGTGGAGCCATTAGCTTAGATTATCTCATATTCATGTATAAATACTAATGCATGGGATGGCCAGTATGTGGTTTTCTAGTTAAATTTATCTTCTCCTCTGCCTAAATAACAACTTAATTTAACTGCAAAATAATCAAATTTACATGGACTAGTTGGTAAAAAGTTATGTTTACAGCAGTAAACATAGTGACATACCTCACGAGCACAACGTTCTGCACTATTAGTTGCAGATAGTAGATGACGTCGATTGTTTAAAGCTTGATTATAGATTTTTTCGTGGTTGCTGCTCTCAGTTTCTCTCTTGCATGGCAACATGGTAATAGCAAGATGAGGTGGGATGCATATGCGGCTTATTGTATTTTGGGTAACTGTTAGCAGAAGGGAAATGAACCCTAAAAGCATCAATTCTGTAGGAAAACATCAGGATAACTTCCATTAGACCCAAAAGATAAAAAAAAAAAACCTGTCAATATGCTTTACTTTTAAGACTCCTATTGTGGCTTCTCAGACTTCATGAGAAATTGTTTTGAGAAGTATTCTTTGGAACACACATTGAGAACATATTTAGATCATATTTTAGCATTATACTGCAACATGCAATTAGTGAAACGATTGTTTCCAATCCATTGTAACCTTGCACTTTATGTATAATTTCTGGACATATTTATAAATGCAAACTTGCCAGCATTAGTCACATGTTGTGGATTATGGAGAATTCGTCATTAGATATAATATACATCTTGTATAGGAAATAAAGATTGGGGAGAAAGGATCGTCTGACCTTCTTTTAATTTTTGCAAGGCTTCAAACAATGCATCTTGCTTCGTATTCCTCAAGAACTGAATTTCCAAACAAAAAAAATCACCAAGTCCCTTAGGAAGTTAGGAATTAATGGATTGTGCACCATAAACCTCTTACAAATGAAGAAACATCACCTCTCTGCTTAGAAGCTCTTCCTTTTTACTTCAAAATTCAATTGATGCAAAAACAACTTTTATGTATATATATATAAAAGCTGATAAATTTTCTTGGAAAGGAAGAAGAGATACAGGTTCATAAATAGTAACCTTTTTAATTTAATGAGCAGTGTACGATTATAGCACACACTAGTATTGCAATCAGCAACATTTCGTACATTCATTTCTACATGCTGTGGCAGTGCATAACTCCAAATTTATCTTCACTTCAGTTTGAATTTTGGTCCAAATAAGATGTGTTCAAAAGAACAATTTTAGTAGTGACACTGAGGATGTTCAATTTGGGAACCGGGAACCAAAAAATTTAAATATTGAAGGAAGAAGAATCAAACTAGAATATCACCTAGCTCAAGTGTAAAAGATACCATAGGGAATATATAGCATACCTTTCCCAGTTTGTGAAGACCTCGCTCTGCAAAAATGGAGGCGAGAACAATGACAAAACAGACAGCAGCAATCACCCATGTAGGTGTGTATTGCAAAGATTTGGATTCTTCCGCCATAGTACCCTGTGAATGTGATTTTTGAGTGTCTGGTAGAAGAATTTGAAAGCCACCTGAAATATATATAGACCGTAAGAATGCCAAAGAATAAGCACATTTCGAAGATAAGCGGAAAGAATATGATAGAACTGACACCACCATATAAGTAAGGCATATAATTTACAAACACTGGAAAAGCATTGGTCAGTATCGCAGGACTTCTAAAGGAATCCCTTGAAGCCGACCTCATACGTTTCCTCACGTGAATGAGGTTCCAGTTTTACTGTGAGCACACTTCAAACTGGTGGTCATGGCCTTCTTTACTCGATAGTTGATATATGCCAAGGAACTACTGATTACCCTATTTTTAGTAGAAGCTACATGCAGCAGTTGCTGCCACATCATCAACTGGAATAGTCTTATTCCAAGCATAAATTTGGTTGCAAACAGAGGGCGGATAAGATGATTTGATAGGGCAGATGTGCAATCAACACCTCCGAAGTTACTTGTGAAATACTTGCGTTGTATGTTCCAACCGAAATATGCACAAAATGTACAAAACATGCATGGAAAAGAATCAAGATAGGAGGGATAGAGATCCAGTAATGAGACGAGATCTGTTACAGCTTTAAATGGAATTTATTGTTAATCAGTTTTGAAATGTTGAATTCACGTTTTTCCCCCAAAAAAGAATACAACGTTTCATATCATACACATATACTATTTATATCAAAAACTACGACAGGCATCTTGGGGTACAGAATATCAATTTCTTAATGATTGTCCAAGTTCTCAACCACGTATGCCCTCGTCATCTTCACAAACTTATGCTCAGCAGTCCTTAAAGCCATCCTCCTTCCGTGGAGTCGAATTATCTTTACCTTCCAAGGAGTTCCGAGTCCAAAATCTATTGCAGCAAAATCATCTAACCAAAAGCCCCACAGATATATTCTAAAAAATTGTGGCATCTCATGGTCTCCAAGGTGCTGGAGGTGGTGGCGGAGTAGGAAACATTGGGGGAACTGCAGAGAATATGGTGTTCTTGTCAATCCCGGTAGTTTTGTCACCTGACGAAGCCACTAGTGCTGCAACTAATCCAGCATTTCCAGCAATCGTTGGCTCTGTATAATTGTAGTTGGTGCGAACATCACGGAAACCATCATGCCTGTCAGGACCAGCAACCATGGCTCCAACAAGTGAATTTGGATTTGGCTTCGTGGTGTCCCTCCATTTCCATCCTCCTTTACAGTTATACCTGACCTTGTTCTTAGGGATAGATGCACCTCTATGGTGGAGATGTTTTGGGTAATGATTGCCAAAACCCACAATATAGCTCATTTTACGAGGATTTTTGCCCAGGATGTAGTCAATCTGTCACAAAGACAGAAAAAAGGAAGTTATAAACCACTCAAATTATGCCAGGGTCCAATATAGAACACCTTATCACATAGGGTATGGCATACCTGAGTCTTGGCAAAATCACGCAACACGTCAGTAGAGTAAAAATTTGGTCCACAGTACCATCCAGGTGTATCAGCAGCCTCAAGATAATCACTATATAGGGTTGCTAGGAAGGCAGCGTTGACAACATACTGAAGGGGCTGAGGCCTTCCATGATTTAACTCGATCAAGCCTCCTGTAGAACATCACCAAAACAGTTAGAATGGGATCTGAAAGTTAATCCATTCACTTGTGACCAGGCCAATCATATAGGAGATGGTTTACCTCTTGTTCTATTAAACTTCGTGAAAATTGGCAGGTACGAGCACATAATTATACTGGTCTGGTTGTGAAATGTCCTTAGTATTTCTTCATACGGATAACCAGGGCTCAAGAACAATCTTAAACGGCTCAAAAGTAGCTATCACACAACAAAATTTATTCATCAGGACAGAAGTATACCACCATATATTTTCAAAGTAAACTAACAGTGAATTAGGCACATTATGATGTAATATGTAAAAATAGCAGCAGAAAAATATCAGCAGGATCCAAATAGGAGATCATCATTGACATTTTCACATTAGGGCAATGATTTTATGTCAACAGCAGTTCATCAGGTTTCATGACATAATAGTCAAGAAAGTAGAAATGGGTACAAATAAGAAAAGGCAGGAGATAAATTAACAAATTGAGATTCACTTTTAAAAAATTAACAAATTTTTAAAAAAGGGAGGAACTACCACGTACACATACCAGGTCAAATTTTGTTGAATATGGAAACCTCAGAACGAGATCACTTTATTTGTAGCAAGACAAGCAATTAGAGGAACCCACAATTCTTACTCATCAAGAATGAAATAAAAACCCATACACATGCACAGCTACCTTATATTTCTGTTGCTGAGGAAAATAGATATATCAACTCCTAAAGATGCTTATCATTTGGGTATATTATATGAAACAACATGTGATATCTTATTAAATTAGAAACATGAACAGATGCATGGAAAAATTAATAACATTCGGAAGAAAAGTTAATTGCATGATTAGGAAAGGCATGGTAGAAAATAGATAAGAAGCTTCACTAACCTGAGTACCAGCAAGCTTGTTGTCCCAGCTAAGGACACCATAGTCCGGCCCTCCCCAAAAAGCACCAGCATGCTTGGCTATGCCAGGATTTGTAGCAAGCTGAAGATAGGAACTATTTCCAGTTGCATAGTACAGCCAAGCTCCACCCCAAACAAATTCATCCCAGTAACTAGTTGAATTATAGAAAATGGCAGCTTCTGACCCTCTTTCACTGTATCTACCTCGCTGATCTCTTGCAAATTGAAAGAGAGTTCTGGCACCATGAACAAGTTTCTGAGAGTAGGCCTTGTTATCTTTGAAAACAATGGATGCAGAAGCTAAGGCAGCAGCCATTTCAGCAGCAAGATCAGAGCAATGGCTGCATTCAGTTACAAGTCTTTCATAATCAATGTCCTCAGGACGCATCCAGCAATAATGATCATTTGGAGTGGTACTCCCACCAGAAGTATCCCCCGTGCCAACCTGTCAAATAGGATGGAAATCAACATCTGTCAGACCATATATCCTATGAAGGATCAACAGACAAAGATAAAAATAATAATTTGATGAATAGCGCACTTCTTTGAATCATGTTTATGTGATGATGGCCAATACAATAGTAGCTATAAACATTCTCGACTTCAGTATTTGTGCATCCAGGAAATTTTCTATGCATAGGCGGAAGTTGAGTTTTCCATGGAGAAATTGTCAGATGAAAAAAACTTGCTAGTTTTGATCCCAGTAAGTCAAAAATTTGAAAAAAGCCCTACCCTTGCATTTTCACATGAAGTGCCCCAAGCAAGATCATGTTTTCATTGTAAAACAAAGCATCATCAACATTAAAGGTAAAGACAGCTATGAAATAAATTCATCCAGATGTACAATTATATCTATGTTTAGATAAATTGTGTGAAGTTACTTCACCTGTGCAACCATCGTGTTGATGGTATCAGAAGAACTGTTAAATGTCTTAAGAAAGTAATCGGCTCCCCACTTAATAATTTCTTTGACATGGTCAAGCTCCCCAGCAGCTTCATATTTCGCACTATATTCTATAACACTCCAGCTCAACATTGTCATCGCAAAAGAAGCAGGGAAGTGAAACTTGATGGCATCCCCAGCATCATAATATCCACCCACCAGATCTTTGTAAAAACTACCTTGTTTACCTTTCCCATCGCTCAAACACGAGCTTCCCCTCCATGACACATTATTATGCTTTGGAAGCTTTCCTGCTGCAATTTGCCATCAAAATACACGAACATAAACAAAATCAAGATCATTATCAATAACAGTAGCAACAGTAACTGAAACTTATGATCTGAATCCGTGCAAATCAATGATTTTCTTCAACAATCCATGATACCAAAGTTAAGCCACATTCAAACTGGTTTTTTTTTTCTGCCAAAAAGAAAGGAAGAAAGAACGATTTCTACTTTCCTGAATATAGATGATTACCAATAACAGAGCAGTAGTAAAATAAAATAAATTCATGATCTGGGTTTGTTAAGATTGATGATTCATGTTCCCCTAAACAGTTACAATCCCGGATTCATTGAACAAGTCTCTCCTCATTCTTGCAACAAAATGATGCTATCTTCCAATTTAACAAACAAATGAATTCAAAAGGTACACAAACATCAACTAACAGAAATCGGAACAGATAAGATCAAGAAAAGGAAAAGATACATTTTTGCGCATTGAAAAACATGAGTGCCTTGTGTAGAGCAAGGGTGTAGTTATCAGCGGGGGTATGATTGTGACGATGGCGAGGCACAGCTTCAACAATAACAGTGATCAAACCACCCAGGAGAGCAGCAGCAACAATACTGCCAACAGTCCACACAAAGATCTTGCGACTAACAATGATACAACCCAGATCCACATATTTCTTCTTCTTTTGCTCAGCTGGACCCAGTAACCAACTCTGTTGAGTCTCATCCAACGGCCTTGACAAAGATGCCCTGTCTAAGTCATTCAAGTTCCTGCTCCTATCATCATCTGTTGCTGAATCTGCTGCATTTATCTCCAGGGATCCTCCCCAAGGATCTCTACCATACATGCTCATCCTTAAAGTTTCACTATTTCTTCTTGTATTTAGCAAATTAGCTCTCTTTTGATTCTCCCTCGATTCAAGAACAAAACTTGAAGTGCCACCGACCCTGTACTGACAAAAAGAAAATGTGGGTTGTCTTTGTCTCTCTCACACACACACTCTCTTTGTTGGGTGTGAGGAGGAGAGATGGAGGGGAGTGAAGGTGTGGGAATGGGGATGGAGGGTATTATGGATGGTGAACAGCGGAGACTGATGACGGTGGAAGAGTCAATAATGCTGTGGTGAATTGGGCTTGATTCTATATTCTAATAATTAATTTGTAGTAAATCTAGTAGGTGACCAATAATCCACTCCTAGGCAAAGACAGTCCGTGTAATGCTGTGTTTTTCTATGAAGTTTTTCTAACAGCTAAAATCTGCAATGTGTTTCTTTCTCACTCTTGAAGACAGCGGACAGACAGGTACAGAAAGAAAGCAAGAAAGGTAACAGTTTGGTAATTGTATGGTATCTTGCTATGCAAAAATTCATGTTAATGCCTGAAAGAAGCCATTAAGCTCATCTTTTTAGCCTTTTTTAACGCGACCACATCATTTTGTATTTCTATTAAAGGAACAATTAAAAATCAATTAAGGAAGATTTATTTCCATATCATACTAATCTCTATAAAAACCCAGTTAAAAATTACGATGATAATTTCCTCATACATGGATCTGAAGAAACTCCTCGTATTCGTAGTTTCATTATTAATATTATCGACATATATCATCCCGTTATACGACATATGTTGAGAGGAGAAGGGTTGTCTCCAAAAAAAACCAATCCAAGAAAATTGCTATCCCACCGCATCTTCTCTTCTTATTAAAAATTCTTCCATTTTCATTCTTTATCTCACCTTTATGCACATGATCTTCTCAACAGATCATTTTTTATATATATAGGTATATAAATCGATGCGTAGGATTTAAAATTTGAAGTTAATTTTTTCTCGAGGAATTTGTGAAGAGTATCAGTACAACACAAGATCATGCGTGCCTGAAAATAATATAACAATAGATAAAATATTTGAGGAGGAGGAACATGAATGACCGGTGTTTTTTCTTTTATTCTCAAACTTTTTTTTTTAATTTCATCTTTAAAAAAAAAATGCATCTGAATTTTTATGGTTTGTTATGAAAAAATACAATTAAAAGATATCGGATTAGAGTGTAAAAGGTGATAAATTAACATAACCAATCTAAAATTAGCACACCAAAGTTCTTTTTTATCCCCATATTTCCACTTTTCTTTTGTTATGATCCTTTTTGTTTTTGGAAGCTTTATTTTGATTCACAACTTTATTTTTTTATTTTTTTATTTTTAGTTTAGAGAAAAAAAAAGAAATTTATCATAATCCAACAATAAAAAAAAAGTTATCTTTATCACCAATTTTGTTCATGAAAAAAATTAATTTTGATATCAATAAACTTCATAAACAAATTTTATAGAGGATTCTTTAACGTTTATCTTGTCTAAGAGAGTGAATATAGACTCCAAAAGGTTTTTAAATTTAAGTTGATTTTTTATTTTGAGAATGATTTTATTCAGGTTTAATACCATAAATAAGTTTTTTAAGGCCTTTAGAGTTTTTTTATTTTAGATGTTTTCCCGTAAAATAACTATTAAAAATTTGGGTTTTTATATCCAAAAAATTGGACTATAATTTTTCAATCATCATAATGATTGTTAGAATATAATGTCATGGATGACTTGTTGTCTATTACATCAAATGACATGTTATATGGCATAACAAATAATGCGTTGTTTGTTTTTATAAGAGAAAAAGATAGAATACATGTCATCTGTTTCTTAACAGAAAAAACAAGACATGTTGTTTGCTGCAGCAGACAAAGCATCATTTGTTTTTTATGAAAAAAAACAAACAATATATCATTTGTTTATGTGTAGGGAAAAAAAACCATGGATCCTAAAAGATAAGATTATTAAATTCGGATCTATCCAAAATATCATCGATCCAATATTTTTTAAAAGAAAATGTTGGATCAATGTATCTTTATTTTTCTTTAAAAAAAATACTAGGTTTTGACCTGATCAACTAAATCATTTAGGACATGCCTTTAAATATAAGTCCTCATGGAATGTCGCATGTTAATATATATGTGTGTGTGGGGAGCATTACTACAATATTTTTTTATGGTTTTTTTTGTTTTTTTAGTTTTTTTTTAAATTATATTTGTTGATTTTATTTTTAAAATATTAAAATGGTTAAAAATTTAGCTTTGCATTTTTTTTGTTATAATTTTTTTTAAAAAATTGTTTGTCAATCTTATTTTTTTAATATTAAGCTGATTAAAAATTACAGCTATGGCTTTTCTTTCAAAACACTATGGATTATTACAGTATTTTCTCACATGGTTTTTTATGATTTTTTTCAAAATTATATTTGTTAATTATATTTTTTTAATATTGAGCTAGTTGAATTTAACCTTGTAATTTTTTTAAAACATGATGGATTGGTATAATATTTCTCCACATGGCTTTTTTTTGTGTTTCTTATAATTTTTTTAAATTATCTCTATTAATTTTATTTTTTAATATTAAGCTAGTTAAGAATTTAGCTTTATAATATTTTTAAAAAAAAATATTGTGGATTGCTATAGTGTTTACTCACTTGGTTTTTTTATTCTTTTTTTATAATTTTTTAAAATTATCTTTATATAATAAAACTAAATCATGTGAAAAAAAACACTATAGCTTTCCTTATAAAATATTGTGGTTTATTATAATATTTTTCTATATGGTATTTTTTTTGTTATAATTTTTTTAAAATTATTTTTTTAAATTTTACTGGAAAAAAGAGTGTAGCTTTCTTCACAAAACACTGTGGATTGTTACAATGTTTTTTCTCATTGGTTTTTTTTAAATTATCTTTGTTAATTTTATTTTTTTAATATTGAGGTAGTAAAGAATTTAGTCTTGTAATTTTTTTCTTTTTATTAACAATAAAGTTAAATTATATAACAAAAACTAAATCATGTGGGGAAAACTTATAAAACACTATAAATTATTACAAATCATTCTATTCAATCTCTAAATTTTTTATCACCAACATATTTTTTTTGTTTTAAAATATTAACTACATCTCATCTTTAGTTTCTATTATTTATTTAACACTAAATTTTAATTATAATATTATTAAATATATTTATTTTGTAACCCATAATAAGATACGGCCATATCACCTGATGTATGTGTGTAACAACAACCACGTATAATATTTTTCCCAATCAAACCTTGTTTTCTAAGTTGGTTAAAAAAAAAATAGCCTGACATTAATATTGATATTTTTTAGAGTAGTCAAGATGTAAATTTTAAATTTTCAAATCACAATAAAAAATAAAAATACTCTGCGATAAATGACGTTGACAAATGACAATGGTGATGCCTTTTGTATTTTTTTTTGTATTTTTTTTTTCGTCTTACCGCGGCAGCATAGAGGTAAGTAAGAACTAGCAATACACATGCATAACACAGAGAGATGACAATCATGTACGTAAAGTACAAGAATTTAAGTTAAACTATAATTTATTATTGACAATTAAGATTGAGCATTAAGGATTTGAGATTAATAACAACATCTTCATTTTGTTCTTGCGAGTGCCAATTTTAGATGGGGGCATCCGCTTCAATCCAACCAGCAGTTATTAGTCTCCTCGTTTCTCTTTCAAGTTCCAACCGAAACGTTTGCCGACGCTTCAAGACATGCTTTCCACCTTCTTCATGCTTCTTTACTCCTTTTTTCTTCTTCCTCATTCTCCCTCTCCCTCTCCCTCTCCCTCTCTCTACAAACACACACGTTGCTTAGCTTGTATACAAAGTGTATGCATTACTGATTTAGACTATGCGTGCATAAAAACAATGAAGAATGAATGCCTCATATCAGCTGCTGATCTCTCATCCCGTGACATGAAAACTGGACAAGCTTGCTTTCATTTCATTTACTCGCTAACATTCTTAAGTTATTGTGGTTTTGTTAGGTGTCTCTCATATCTCATCCTTTCCATCTCCAGTCTCTTGACTCTTCAATTAAGCATCAAAAAGAACGTTTAGGCAGATTGGTACACACCATTGCACTGTTCTTTCAGAACAAAGAAACAGAAATACCATCCACCGACGAAGGAACTATTCTGGCACCGAGAGGAGCATGGTATGCTCATGCTGCTGAGTGTTCAAACATAAATGTACTTCCTTTTTATATAGTTAAATAGACTAAAATCTGTCAGCTACTGCTTGTATAATATCCACGAATTATTATACTACAGTTGTACCTCAATCTCTTGCGTCATCAATCATATTAACTTTATTCCCTTGGTAAAACTGAAACGCACACACACAAACACAGTGAAACAAATAAAAACAGAAATTAATCACATATATCTGCTATGCACTTTCCCTCGACCATATCCATATGACCAATCTCAGCTGTTGTTAACTACATGCAGTTCTTATACATATTTGATTCCAACATCCATAAGATATAATAGGGTGCTATTCTTACAGGTTTCGTGAGCATTACTGGGAATTTGAAGCGTGAATGATGCGTGCTCTACTTTCATTGCATTTCTAAAGAAGCTACTGCAGGTGAACGCCACCTCATTCCAGCTGCATATTATATCCTCTAGGCTCCATTATATACACATATACTCCTAGACATTTTTTCTGGACACGGCATCTACAAATCAAAAGTATGACTGTGGAAATGGAAGACTGGATGGTGGGATTCTCTCTTTAAATTCCGAGACCTGATTTCTCTAGCAACACTGGACTCAAGAGTTGGAGGACCGCATATGATGACACCCACATCTGCATAACCCCAGTGCTCCGATATGGATCCGAATATTTCTACAATTAGGAAAAAGCAAATAGATTAAAAGAAGCAGCAATTTGTTCAGTTTAAATGAAGATGACTTATTTAATACTTTTGCAGTATAAACTAGGTACAAACTATGTACCACCGTAAATGCTATTCACTCCTAGTATAACGTTGTGATCTGTCAGCTGATTTGGAAATGATTTTGAATAACTGAATATAAAAAAAGCTTAAAGTCTGTTATGATAATTTCATACTTATATTCACAAAAGATGCAAATCACACCCATCAAATGTATGTCATCAAATCTTCCCTATTGAGTAACATATGCCAGACAAAATCTAGCGTTGCATGGAATCATACCTTTGAAGCCTGGTCTTGAACCATACTGAATAGTGGTTATACTTGTATGGTTTTTCTGAAACAAATTTGCCACATCTTCATTATGCTGAACCATGCCAGGCTTTAGCCTATTTTCCTCGCATTCTTCCATGGCAGAAAGTTTCTTTTCCCAAAGATGCCATAAACCAACAACAAGACCCCCAAAGATAACAACACTTGCAAGCATACATCCGAAAAAAAGGAGTCCTTTGTACCACCAAGTTGATATGCTCCTAGGATTTATGTAAAACACATACAAGATACCCAGTGATATAACAAAGCCCACTGTAGATGAGATGACGTACAGGCCAGACCACATACTGTCACCTGTACCAACCAAAACCGACATGCCACAGCCCTTTGACATGGGGCAAACGGAAGAAACTGTAACATTATGAATATCACCCTCCTCCTGTAAATAACAATAATTTAGAGACAGCATTGGAACATGAAAGACAAAAAAATATCTAGGTAAAGGCATGTAACACGAGCATATTGAATAAAAATAATCTTACCAATGGAGGATCTGACTCTCGAGTAACATAGATGGAAATCTCAAGATTTAATTTGTCATAGAAATATGGACAAATTGATTCCAGGTCCATTGTCGAGAGAAGAGGAAGTTCATTTGATCTTTTCACAGCCCAAACAATCAAAATATTTCGTGGCAGACAGGGTCTCCCTTCATTAACACGGTGGAGAATATCACTCAAAATCGCTAGGAAAGGTGAAATCCCTATGCCACCTGCTACCAAAATAAGGTTTTCATACCTAAGAGTACAAAATGGCCAAAGTCAGTCTACTAGAAACAGATATAAAACTTAAGTAAAGCTGGATGTTTGGTAAATTCTATTCTAATTTCTCAAACATTGTCATTTGACACTAGCAATGACAAGCGTTAGCTTTTCTTGAATTCAAGCTTGAACTCTTTTTTCTTTTTTTGTCCTGAAACGAAGAATAAATGATCTGCCTTGGAAATTCAAGTAGGTCATAGATTTGGTAGCAAAGATGGCATCATTTGCTACATTTGGTCAAATGCCAGAATTATAAACAGCTTCAGGCTTATAAATCCTTTTCATTTAATTGTTTGCAGTAACTAATCTAAGGCCTAGAGATTAGAGTATATACATCAAATATAAGTGGTCTTGAGATTAGAGTATATACATCAAGTGGTATGGCACTTCATGCCCGTACGGCCCCTCAACAGAAGCTGTTATCTTGGGACGAGGTTGGGAAGGAGAAGCTGGTTGTTCAGCCTCGGATATGTTCATGATACTTCCTCTGAGCCTAGCCGTCCACTCTCCAAGAACTTTTATAAGAATTGACAAATGATATTTACCATCCAAGGGACTAGATGAAACACTGAAAGGATGCCATTGCAGCCAAGATAATTCCCGAATTTGAAGGAATACAAAACTGAGGGCGTTGTATCGCAGATCTGCATTGTCAAACTTGAAACATTAACATATGGTAATAGATCACATGCAACGAAACAAAAGATATGTGAAGAATTATCATTACTTCCAGGTTTTGAAAGGACTAATTCCACAGTTCCACATGGAAGGCTCTTGGCTGAAATTATATCAACAGTCCTTCGTGATTGGCATAATCTCAGAAATCGATCAAGCATGAAAAGAAATATTCCACCAGCAGCCATACTAAAAATAAAATCACCAACATGCAATGCCAAGCCGAGAACAAAGACCACGTATAGTTGATGGGTGTAAAAGAACAATTCAAAATTCCACTTCCGAACAGGAGGAAGTGATGTCACCCACATCAATAGACCAGCGAAAAGGCTGATAACTCCAGGAAGAATAGCAACACCAATATCTTTCCATGATAATAGCTGCATGAAACAATAAAGCATTTGAGAATAAAGAAGATCCGCGAACCCTTTTGGTTGATTTCTGATGAAGAGAATGAAAAGGGTAACCAACTAAATAGTAAAATATTAGCATTTTGTCCAACTGTCCAAATAAGGCTTTCCTAATTCTACATGACGAGCCTTGCTTAAAATCCTTTGTTATATCTATTATCTACATTTGTAATAGATTTTTTTTTTTTTGTTCAATTAATACAACAAACCATTGTGACTTTTACTTCTTTCTCCCAGATAAAAGCAAGTTTTTACATCAGTGCTCGTGCAAATTAACTACCATAAAAAATTATATAGGTAAATATCATGTGTATAGCATCCAAATGAATAACAATCCTATATATGCAGAACCAAAGGTGAATTCGGCAAATATCATGCAGAATAACTCACAGAACACTCAACGTTCCATTATAACTCAACCAAAAGGTGTACGGGTACACTAAGTAGTATAAAACTGAGAAAAGTATTGTAACCATTAAGTCATTGGAAATAGCCACCAAAGTTTTTTCCTGAATCTGCATTATATAAGAGACTAGTACTTATTACTTCCATATTTCCATTTCAAACAATTGTGCACAAGGCAAGTAATTAGCTAGTGCAGGCCATGCTTTGGGATATAGGCTCTGGAATCTGCCACAGAAGAGAGACTCTCAGGACAAATATTTTCCTGAAGTATCATGTTTAGTTCAGCTGATTTTACACAATGTTCCAACCAAAATAAAACTAAGAACAACAACCAAGCCTAAATCTCAAACTACATGGTTTCGGCTAAAATAACCAAGCCCATGATAAAACTAACTAGTTATAAGAATTAAAACAATTTGAAAAAAATAATAAAGTCAATGCCTAAATTATTAATAAAATTAAATCCTAAAATTTTGCCTCTAGATCATTTTCTTAGATAGTTGACGATATGACTTTGATGTAGCCGGACTTATAGACACGAGCGATTCTTAGCATCCAAGTGATGATTTAACATTATTAGATGGGGATCGGGCTGATACAGATTGTGTGGATGGCCTAGCATATGCTTTCATGGATCAGTGGGGCACGTCTATGTCCAAAAAAGGTCTAGAATAGTCAGGACTTGTTAGCTCCTTAAAACCACAATAATAGGAGATCCGACTGTTGGGTTGGACTCAAATTTTTACACGTGGTTCTACAGGCAATCAGCAAACAAGTAACTGAACAGACCATTGGGTCTTTTAGAATTGCATTTTGAGCATTGATGCTCATGATAAGGCAACCTTTATTATTTTGCCAATGTTTTTTTCAAACTCTATATTTTAATTCAGATTTTTTGTTTATTTCCTTTTATGTTTTTGGATTCCTAGTTGTTTCCTAGTGGAGATAAGGTTTTCTGACCTGTTTAAAGGTCTTGTAAACCTATTAAAAAAGCAACCACCATAAGCTCTATGTTCCAGAGAATAAAATTGTGAATTTAGGGTTCACATATGCAACCCTCTTCCCTCATTAAACCTTCTGTGTCTCTTTACTTGCAATTTTTGTGTGGTCACTGTCCTAGTTACTTTCTGCCTGCATCTGATTCCATTGTTCTACCCCAGTTTTCTTTAGTTCAGTCACCAACTTGTATTTCTTTATTTCAACAGAATGCAGCATTACAGCTGTACTTTTGGCATTTTAAATATCCAACTTCCCTTGTGAAATTGTTTTTCCCATTTTCCTTCAGCTTTACCCTTTTAACCAAAGGCACACATACACATATGCACACAAGTTATCACGCAAAATTGGAAGAGACTGTTCATATGTGACTTCACCAACTAACAAGTGAATCCATGAAGTCAAAATATGCACATGCAGGTGGCTAAGCATGTATTTAAGCTAGAATGAGCAGACAGAAAAACAGAAAACAAAGAAGCATGAGGACTCACTTTATGCAGGAGGTTGCCCTCCATTGCCCATCCAACTATGTACAATAGCCCATGGAGAGTAAACAGCACCATTGTCAGGTGCCCCAGCCATACATGGTATCTCGTGGCATGCTCAAATGGGATATTGATAAAACGGAGTAGAACTGATCCTCTTGCAACAGGAAGAAACAAAAATGCCATGCAATATAATCCCATTGAACCAAGATGACCTCCCATCGTTTTCAAGAACAGAATTCTGGAAAAGTTTGAATTAGCAAGGAAACTTGGCAAATGGTAGCAGCCTTTCCACGTGAAAAAATTTAGACAATTTACTAAGAAATGCATAGTGATGACTCAAAGAATCATCAATTACGTATAGGTGCTTGAAACACAAGAAGTTTCCCTCAAACAATACATGTATACTACTTTCTTTCATCCTTTCTGCTCTATTGGCTTTCCACTTTGTAGCTTGAATCTTATTTGAAAGCTTATTTAAATTAAACCATCAACAGCTCTGATTTGGTGTTGGTTATCTTAGTAATATTCAAAGTCACCTTTGAATCTGTTTGAGATCAAAATCATAAAGATAGAATGAGGAGTTGAGGATGCAACATGCTTGTGAATTTTGTACCAGAGAAAATTAAAAATTAACAATATTTATAATCTTCAAAGTAAGCTATTGGTATATAACAAACAAAAACCTGTGAGAAGCATATGAAGACACAAATTGTGTAAATGCTGTTGAATTTGTGTGTTGTATTTAAGAATAAGATTCTTAAAAGGAAAAAATAAATGGTACATGATTGACTTGAGGAAAAAACCAAACAGCATTGGTGGTGTCAAGATAATATGGATACATGTTTTTCAAGCCACATGATCTTTCTCTCCGTTACTGAAATGCATCCTCTTTTGCATTTACTATTTTCAATTCATTTTTATTATCTTTTGAACTAAGAGATTGATATTACAACCAAGATTGGTTCAAGAATTAGAATAGAAAGAAATAAAAGACCTTCAATAACAGAAGTTCTTATAGAGGTCGGTCTATTTAACCAAGCTAATCACATAAAGCAATGAAGAGCCTTTAAAATAACACTAGAAAAAAAAAATGTAAAAGAAATCGTTTTGTTGTGAAAATTAACCACATCAAAGAATCAAAATCCTAAGAATAGAAAACGAAGTAAGATTAAGCAAAAAAATTTTGCTTTAAAACTGCAAGCACGAGTAAAGTTAACATGGACATAAACACAATTACAGAATGATCCAAAAAAAGCAATAAAATTGTTCTACCTTTCCTCCATAAGGGTCAAATCCTCCCCAGATATACGGTTGAGACTCTGGATTATATAAGCATACAAGGCCCAGATAACGTACACAACAAAGAGTAGAATGCCAATAAACTCAGCAGCAGAAACAACCCCGAAGGGTCCATCCACAAGAAAAGGGAATGTCCATAAGCGGACGCCTGGATGTTTCAAACTCTTCTTCCTGTAATCACAAGTTTACGCCAAAAAACAAGTTATTCGAAGATTAAAAGGGCTAGTACATAGAACAAATAATAGGCACATAAGAGAACTCTAATCAGGAGATGACTTACTGCTGGAACTCCTCGTCACCGGATATGATAAGATGAAATATGGAAAGAAAGGCAATAACAAGAACCGGTCCACTTAATACAAGGAATAAGCTTCCTGCAATTTCCAGTTGCAATATCAAGCTTGAAAGCAACAAGAAGAAGATAAGCATAAGACGAATAAGGACAGAAAAAGTTGAATTACAGACCTGTAATACCGCAAGGATTTCCAGTGGTGGCATGAATGTATTTCTCAAGCAATCCATTACCAAACTGTGTTGGGAAGAGAAAGATAACCCCAATCCATGCAACAAAAATAGCCCACATTAGAATCTCGAGAATCCATTTCACTGATGAAACAAACAGAGATGTTTTCTTGACACTTATTTCAGTCAAAAGAAAAGGTTCCTGGACGGAGTTTTCATCCATGGTAAAGAAATTGACTTTGTTTTACTCTTCCTCAAATTGTTCAGTATTCCCAGGTGACCAAGAATCACATATATACAGAAAATCAAGCAGACAAATCCAAAGTTCGTAAAATTAATGAAAAGGAAAGTGGATAAAACATGAACCACTTGTTGTAGCACTTGGTTATCAGGTCTCAAAACCATTTTCCTCCATAAATTCTAAACGACGTAGACAAATGACACTGTCAGTTATCTTTTAATACACTGTTTTTCAGTCTTGTTCGAGGTTGAGGTTGTGGTTGAGGTTGATGGGAAATACAATATTTACCATTCCTGTTCTGATCAGAGACAGAAACTAACAGAATTCAGAGACACCCAAAACAAAGTAAAGGAATAGTGGAGTGAAATTATTGCTATTTATGCGTATAAATACATGCAACTATCAAGAAAGAAAGAATGGCCACATAAAATATACGTGTACCTGGGTTATTCTCGTATCAGATTGCCAGCGAAACCCAAAAGTCCTTTTCAGGGGCAAATGCGTAAACCCCACAGACTTTGGGTACAAGGTGGTATTTACCTTGCTCGACAATGAGTTAGGGACATGGAGTTTTTTATATAGAGTAATTAGCTGACACTAGCCAATCGCCTGTGCCCGTGGGTGGGATTAAAAAACAAATTAAGGTAAAAGAAAATCTAAACGTTGTCTAACATGTTTTATAAAAGTAATAAATATTTTTATTATGAATTTAAAATTTTACTTGCCTGTTTAGTAAAATTATTAATAATAATTAAAGATTAAAAAAATAAATATAAATTAAAATATTTTATCTCATATCATAAGAACCTTTTAAGTTTTTTTTAACTAATTATATGGTAATTACATCTTTATAAGAAAAATAATTACTAAAATCCTATTGAAATAAAATGATTTACTAGTGTAATTTCTTGTTTTAAAAAAAATGTAACTTTTTTATGCTTTTTATTTGATAAAAATTAAAATCATCACATCAAATATATATATTGGATGGATGGAAACTCTTTTATCTCATTTTCATCTCATTAGTATACTTTTTGTTTACTTAACCTTTATCCCTTAAAATCTGTATTTTTTAGATAAATTTTAATAATTTTAATACAAATACATTAAAAATATAAGAGCAACACGTTACTTATATATTATCATAGATAATTATTTGGTAGTGCTACCAAACCTAACTTGCCTTAACAGGCAAGCATGGAGACCCCTAACTGGGTTTCTTACTTGGCTCAAGTCTTAAATTAACTCAAGTGGAACTTAATCCAATGTAATCTAATTAAAATTTAATTTAATTTAATTTAAATAAAAGAGTTTTTTAAAATTATATTGTTATAAATATTTCTTTTTATATATTAAGATAATTAGGTTTTGAATTAGCTCAAATCAAATAAAGTTAATGTATATTATGGTTTTTAATGAGTTTAATATCTTATATTTTAGAATTTACCTTTTTAATTATCCATCAAACAATAAATGTGACATGACCTAATAGAATCTAAGAAAAAAAATTAGTATGAAAGGTTGGGGAAAAAAATCTTTCACTGATGTTATGAAAAAATGCCATTACTTTTATTGAAAATAAATAAAAAATAAAACAATATTTAATTAAAAAGTATAAAAAATTAGTGACCAGATACATATTTTAAAAAAGAAAAAAAATCGTGAAGGGTTGTACAAATAGAATACTTGCCAGTATAATAATAATAATATTAATTAAAAAAATCCTGTATTTTAGGGAAAAAAATAAAAATTCAATGGTGTTTCAAAAAAAGAAATTCTCGAGTTAATTCTTTACCAGTCTATTTTAATGGACTGAAAAAAAAACAAAAAAAAACAAAACAAAACACCCAACTGCTTGGACCAGCACAACGGACCTATAAAGAAGAAGGCCTGGCCTCCTTGTTTGTTTTAAAAATAGATGAAGGGCAATTTTTTTTATTTTATTTTTTTTTTAAAAAAAACAACACAAACTCCGCAACGCCCAACGGTGTAGACTTTGGCGAGCAAATGAAAAGGTTACTAGAAAGGTGGGGCCATGTTTTTTTTTTTTAACCCCAAACTTATCACCATTTTATTTTTGGCTTAAAAAATCCCTTGCAATCTCAATAAATGGATCTCTTATTTGAAAACATATCTGAAATGATTAAAAAAAAAAATTGAAATTTTATTTATTTCTCTACCTGATCTATTTTTTCTATGAAAATAAAATATAAAAAATAATTTTTATAAATTTTTTCATTAAATAAAACTTATTAACACTGTAAACTAGTCTTGTCATCAAAATATAAACAAATAATGATTTTTTTTGTTATTTAATAACTTTTTTAAAGATGGAGAAAATAAAATTTTGAATTAAAATATATAATTTTCAAATTAAAAGGACAGAATACAAATTAAAAAAAGATATCAAGATGTTTTTTCTAAAAAAAAGGTGTTGTTAGTTCAGAAAAGGCTTTTATTTTTCTTCTATTTTCGACGTTGGTTCCTTGCTGTTTTTTTTTATTTTTTACAGAGAATAAAATCAAATTTTTTTTTGAGAAATCTAGCACTGAATAAATGATTAGATTTTTTTATAACCTAAAAATATAATAAATTATAAAGTTCAATTTATAATTAACAAAAAAAATAAAAAATAATAATAACCGAGAATACTATTGACTTTATGAGTACTTAAGCTTCTCGTTTCGCACCTTTCCTTCACGTTTCTGTCTTTTAAGAACAAGAATAAAAGAATGAAAAGAGTTTCAGTCATTGGGTCTCCAGTCCAGTCCTGCCCCTGCACTGGATCGTCTTCACTTTCCTTCTTGAACACCTTAATTCATCCCCTAATATATAGTTTCATTACCTTTGGATTTTGCCTCTTAACGTAATTAATATCAAATATTAAACAATTAAATAATTCCATCCAATCTTCATCCTCTATCAAATGAGTGGATACAAGCCTCGACCCAGCATAATTAAATGATAATTTTAATTAGAAATCATAATAAATTTTCTAAAGTGAAAATTGTCACGATTTGATAGCGACTAAATATCAACGAGGAAAATAGTAATGTATAATTAATTGGAATGTGAAAATACGTGAAGTTGCTGCAAAAAAATAAATACATCATTTTATAGACACCAACTTTATAATTATAAATGAAGGCTCCGAGCAATCTCGGCTCTAACCTTAGCGTTTTTTACTGCCACGTTTGAGTGACAAGTGGCAATCTATCAAAGTGATTCTCTTTCTCTTTCTATTTTGATTGACACCTGGCGCTGCTTTTGGATTTTATTTCTTCCACACCCGTTAGAGCAGGTTCGTGGCTGTCTTGTAAAATTGACAGAATACGCGGACTCTTTCATGATAAATTTGGCAACTTTTTTTTTTATTTAAAAAAAAGGGGATTCTTGACTCTTTATTCTCTTTTCTGTCTTGGTCCTCGGCCTCTCCTCGGCCTCTGGACTCTTTTTCTCTGATTTAACAGATCAATCGAATCATCCACGGATTTCAATACTAACTTAAAACCAGTTAATTTTGTCTCTATTTCTTTTCAAGATACTATTATTTGATTTAAAAAACGAGTCGATTCAGCTTGACTTTATTAACCCACAAACACAATCCAGGCATTGAACCGCTCTTATAATTAATGCTTGAAGTGGACACTGACATTTCAACGCTCATAATACTCAACCTCAGGATTTCAAACACCATGGTTAATCCTCTAATTAATAATTTTAATTCAATTATTTTGATGGTTTCAATTTAAATTAATGGAGAAAAAAGGCTAATGCCCGTGCAGACCAGTTTGCCAAGCCCAGAAAAAAAAAGACAGGCTTACACCCCTGATTTTTTTATTCTAGCTTAGTTTAACCAGTAGATAATATGTTATTTGTTTTTTTAACAATAATAAAAAAATGGGGTGTTGTTTTCTTGCTTATTTTTTAACCATAAAAAAAATGATTGAAAAATTATATTGTAATTTTTCAAACTAAAAAATTAGTATCTCAACTTAGTCTATTTTTCAATGAGATGAAAAGTGAATAATATCTTAATAGAATTTTTATTATCAAATAAAATGTATAGACACCAATAACAATATTTTTTTTTTCTAAAATATAATTAATCAATAGTTTTTTTATTTTATGGTGACTCTTTCCCTTTTTCTAGTTGATAAAAATAAGCTTTTTTATTGTAAAAATAAAATTTTAAAACTAAAAAGACTTAAAATAAAGTCAATTCATAATCCAAAATATAAAAGATAATATTTTTCATGTGAATCTAGGACAGGCCCTCCTAGAAGTTTTTTTTTTCAATTTAATCATTATTTAACTGTGTCTTAAAGTTACAAACCATAATTAAATTGACATGCAATTAAGGTTTAAAACCTTATCAAAATTTTCAAGTCTCAAAAATATAAAAAAAATAAAAATCAACAACTGGAAAAATACAGAAAAAAGGATGAATTAAAAAAAAATATTATTCCAATCTACAACAAAATACAAGAGCGCGCTAGAGTAAAAGTGCACCGTTGAAGCACCCCAGTGTTTTTTAGTTTATCTGGTAATTTCTAGGAAGATATTACACTTTTTTTCACACAAAAATTACATGGTCAAAGAATTAGATGTAAGTTGTGATGTCAGCATCACAGAGCAATAATTTTCGTAGGTTCTTATAGTTACCGTAGACTTGAGAATCATAGACTTGGGGCACTGGGCACCAGATTCTGTCCTGCATGAGAATTGGAATTCATTTGTTTGTAGAACGAGACAACAAGGAAATGAGTATTTGATACTGTAGTATAGATGTATTTTGAAAATATATTAAATAAAATTTTAAAATATCAGTAGACACAATTTTAAATTAAAAAACAAACGGAAAGTGACTGGTGGATAATGGGCACATCGAAATCGAATAACGGGACAAAGGAATATTAGGACTCGACACTAAAATACACATGTATTTAACCAATATTACATAACAGCCGTTCACTCTGTTACTAGCTCTCCTATGGATGCCACGTGTTCTTCTAAAGGCCGAAGGTCATTTAGCGAAGGTTACCAGCAGCTTTCATTCTATATTAATTTTGAAATATTCTAAAACTTAGAGGCCGTTACAGAAAAAAAAAATTGTTTGCAGTTTTTTTATATTTTTATTTTGTTGATAAATAAATTATTAAAATATATTTAAAAATACAAAATACTTTTTAAAAAAATTATATTTAAACTATATTGGCTGTCTTTAAACACTGAGGATAAAAAAAAATAGTTTTTTTTCTAGTTACTTGATTTTTTTCTTAAATTAATCATTTAAAATTTAATTAATTTAGATTATGGTTAATTATTTTATTTATTCACAATGATTTTTTTACAATGTTTGAAAACGATTTTGGCATTAAATTAATATTAGATTTAATAATATCAAATTCAATTTTATTAATTAAATCTAATTAAAATTATAAAAACCAAAATTAACTTGAACAAATTTTGATACTCTTTTTTCGAAGGATCATCGAAGTTGGGGCGCTTTTTAAGTACCTGAACTTATTTTTTAATTTTAAATCTTGTTTTTTTAATTTTTTATATTTTAATTTAAAATTTTGTTTTATCATAGATGAGAGAAACTTGTAAGAAAATGACTAAAGAGAAAAGAATATCAAACTGGTCTGATTTTGACCTGAAAGAATTAGCAAACTTGGTGTAAAAATATTTTTTTAATAAAAAAACTATTATTGAGGTGTTTTGAAGATTTTAAATTTGTGAAAAAAATGAATAGGGTTGAATGAAACAATTTTTAATTGGTTTAATTTTGTATTTTTGCATTATTTTTTTAATTTTAAGATTGATAAATTAGTTTTCTAATAATTCAAATAATATTTATGATATTTTTGTAAACAAATATAAATAATTTTAAAAATAATATTTTTTTTGAAAAAAACTCTTCTTCAATTTTCCAACTGGATTTTAGGCAGATACACCATAAATTATCTATTACTGCATAACACCTGTCACATTTTTTTAAAAAAAAACATGTGGAGGGAAAAAAACCTCATCTAGACACGCGGGCCTGCCCAAAACCATACACCTGGATTTTTTATTTTAAATCTTAAACGCTCTGGGCGACCCAGGCAACTTTTAAGCCTGAAAAATTGACGACGAATTGACAATTGACACCTGACAATGACGTGCAATTAAGGAAGGAAGTTGTGTGGATGAAATAATCATGGGTCGTCATGGTGGATCGAGAACATTGATGCAAGGAGAGGGTCGCATGTCGACCACCCATTTATTACCCTAACCTTTTTCTTTTTCTTTTTCTTTTTATTCTTTTCAGGGTACTTATTTATAGATGTATTTCCACTAGACTGAGGGTGTTCTTGCCAAAACATTATAAGTGTTTTTTTGATGCTGTGGCTTACATTACTTGTTAAGTGTTTTTTAATTTTTTATTCAAATATTTTTTTTTAATTTTTAATATTAACATGTCAAAATTATTAAAAATATAAAAAGAATCAATTTAATATCTTATCAAATTAAATATACTTTAAAAAATACATTCACTTATATTTCAAACACAAAACGAAAATTACATGAATGACAATAAGAGGAAGTATTTTAGAGGCCATGTATGTTACATTTAAAATTACTTGATGATTTTAATGTGTTAATATTAAAAATAAAAAATAAAAAAAATAATATATTTTTAAATAAAAATTTATTTTAGAAAGTATATTATACTGCAATCTCAAATCCTCAGCAAATCTCAATTCCCACGGTGTAAATTATTCAGAATAAAATAAAATATATAAAAAATAATTATTTTAATATATTTTAAGTACTAACTCCTCCAGGCAATAATAAGTGGAATTAAATTACTCAATGCTTTGAAAAACCCAGAGAGATTAAAAAAATGGAACTTATGTGGAATTTGTTTTTGAGCTGGAAAATGTTTTTTAAAATAATTTTAAATTTTTTTCATTTTAAAAAAATATCATTTTAATATATTTATAATTAAAAATATTTTTTCAAAAAAACTCTCAATTAGAGTATCAAATACACTCATGTTAAACATGTGGTTAAAGATATATTTGGTGTTGTGATAGCTTTTATCGCTATAGTTTTAAAAAATATATTTTATAAAAAATATTTTTAGTTGAGATTGGCTTGATAAAATATATATTTTGTTAAAATTGATGTTAAACAAAAAGTAGTTTATCATGTTTGGTTAAGAATGCCTTTTAAATTGAGATTATAAAATAATTTAAAAAGATATATATTAATATTGATAGTTTTTAATTAAAATATTATAAATTTAACTATTGCTTTTACATCATGAGATAAAAATACTTTATATAAAATATTTTTTTATTGTTTTATTAAACTATTTATAATTTCACCGTACACAAAACTTATTCGACAAGAACTATAATTTTTATGATTTCAAGGGTGTGTAACAATATCAAGTAAAATATTATTAGAAATAAAATTGGGATTGCAATCAAATTCTATAAATACTATATCATCATGCGATCTCCTTCTAATACAATTATTTAGCATCATTGAATAATATGAAACACTAATTTTTTAATTAAAATAAAATATTTTTAAATTATTTTTAAATTTTTTTATTTTATTGAATTAGACTTGGTGTAATACATTTATATCTGGACTGAACTAGTTTTGAACGCTGAATAATGATAATGCTCTCTACTGTTTTGCAAAATAAACAATAAAGACAACGAAATGTAATAGTGGAATAAAAAAGAGAAAGAAAAGAGGAAGAGAAAGAACAACAAAAATGAGAGGGTTGTTTTGGAATTTTTTTTGCAATGATTTTATTGTTGTTTGGCAAGAGATGTGAGAAGGGAACACGGGAGAATAAGGATGAAATTTTAGGAAATAAAGGATTTTTCCAGACATGAACAATGGAGGCCTCTTTTTTTTTTTTTTTTTTTTTTTTTGCAATGGTTAATTATCTATATTATTGGTGAAGGAGAGAAGAGAATACACCCAAGCGCAAAAGCAAATTTCAAATTGCTTCTCAACAAACTGAGTTCCAACCTCAGTTTTAGAAAGGATCCATATCAGTAAAAGTATGGTTAATATCTAACTAAATACTTATAAACAACTTTTTGTAGTAAACATAGTTGCAACGCAGACACGCGCTAGAGATAGCTCCATCAACTGAGAACCAGATATTATAATATTTTAAATCGGTTCTTAAAAATTAAATTGAAATCGAGCAGAGTTTTTACGTCGAGCTCCAAAATAGTATCCAGGTTTAGTTGACTGTTTTTTCGTTCAAGCTCAAACTTGATTAGAAACAAAATAAAATCAAATAAATATAAATATTATAATATAATTATCTTAACAAAGCATGTCAGTTTGAATGTTAAAATCTCTTAGTACCCCATCTTATATATGTTTTACAGTGAATTTGCACTTCCTCTAATAACAAAGTATTGTATTTTACTGATATTATTTTAAGATTATTTATAACTATATTTCATGTTGGCGAAGATTTCGAGTCAAGAAGTAAATTGTCTAAAGTTTGTTCGTGATAATCACGGAGCTTTAAGATTATTTTTAAATTTGATTTATTCAACTAAAAATCGAACTTCAACGAGTATTTTATCAAATCTATCTCCAACCAAGGTAGAATAAGTTGGTTTGATTGACAATCCCACGCTCAATACCTTGCCTTTTGATTTATTAAAGCATCTCCCGTCCAAAATACTATTTTAAAAAGTTAAATTGATGTTAGAGCATCTCCAATATAAAATGCTATTTTAAAATATTAAATTGATAAAATAATATTTTAAATAGTATAAATATAACTTATTTTACTATATCTATTCCAATAGAAAAAAACCATTTAAAGCGCTATTTATATTAAAGTTAAAAAAAACAGGTATTTTATTATTTCTTAATATGTTTAATGTTATTTTTTTTACATGTTTACATTTAATTGATGTACTTTTTTAGTGGTCCACTTGGTTGGTTTTCACTTGGTTGGTTTTAGCTTCTTTGAAAAGATATATAGAAAGATATGTAGAAATAGCATTTGTGAAAAAGAAAAGATATTTTAGCATTTTGTTTGACTTCTCCTTTAGAATGTACAAAACAAATAAAGAAAAGTTAAAATATTAATTTTTTATTTTTAGTTATCCATTTACCTTCTCCATCGGAGATAATCATCTAACAATCGAACATCAAAGATGTTCAAAATGATTTATTAGAATTGCATGGTTCACATATGAACAGTTCAAAATACTGGATTTCCTTGCACAAAGGGATACATCCATCAACTGTGGCAGGGACTTTAAGTATTTAGTTTCCTCTTTGATGATTTAAATGATTAGCCCAGGGCTTCTCTCTTGCTTTGCGTGAATGATAAAACGATCTGCCTTTATGATATTTATTTCAAATTTAACAACTTTATTTTTTTAACTAGTTTTATTTAATGATACTATAGCAAAAATAAAAGTTCACATGATTGAGCACTAGTCAAATATTTTGATATTTATTTGAAATTGTAATAGTAAAAAAAATTTATGAGAATCAATTTAAAATTAATATAATCTTAAAATTGAATAAAAAAACTAAAAAAATTATAAAAAAGAATTTATAAAAAAATAGCAAGTCTTCCAACCGTAAATGGGTTGGGGTTAATAAAAAAAAGAAGAAGGGTGGTCGGCCATTGTTCATATAAAACATTGAAACTCCTCACAAGAGTTTTTTTTTTAAAAAAAAAATTTAATATTTTTTTAATTGTATCATTTTACAGCATTACATGAGCTAAACCTTCAAATTAAAACACCGTAGCTCATCCCAAATTTATGATAATTTGCATTTTAATTCAAAAGTTAATTTTTTTTATTTTTTAGATTCTAGTGAAAAAGAATAAATAGAAAGTTGTGAGAAAATAATAAATGAAAAAAAAATAATTGGTTGTTATGATATCAACAACAAAAATAGTCAGACTTGATGTTTGATATTTATGGTTTCTCATTACAAATAAGTCTAAAAAAGAAGATTAAGTTTCATCTTAATTCTTTAAATTCAATTGATTTTAGTTTTCTTGAGTATTCTAAAATTAGCTGTTAGCTGGTGGTTTATAAAGATTTATTAAGTGTTTTTTTTCCTTGTGAAAATGAGTATAAATATAGATTTTCAACCCAAAAAACTTGATTTTAAAATTTTTGATAACCATAGTGGTGGTAGGATTCAAAGTTGTGTATGACAGGCTACGAGTTATTACTTATTAGCCTTAATATGCTACACATCTATTTTTTTTTTAATCATACAATGAAAATAAAACAAATATTATCGAATTTATTGGAGTCTATAACCCTAGTTATTTGATAAGTTAACTCAAATTGATCAGATCAATTAAATATATTATTATTTTAGTTTTTTTTTTTTTAAAAGTGAAACTACCTTTTATTTTTAAGTTGTACAACCTAGGCTCATGTGCTTGGATTTTTTTTTTAAGGCCCTTACATGCTGGATTACTTAGATAATATATTTGGTCTAACCTTATTTAAAAAAAAAAACTTCAGTAAGTGGTTTTTTATTTTTTTCTTTTAATTCCACAATTTAATATAGGGCTGATTTTGAATTGGTTTTAATTTTTTTATTGTATAATTAAAATAATTAAAATATTATTGAACTCGTCGGAATCTACAATTCAAATTACAAGTTTGACGAGTTAATATAGGTTGACTATAATCGATACAATATATCATTATCTCAATATTTTAAAAAAATAAAGATTTTTTTATTTAAAGTCAATCGTTTTAAAAAAATAGAGGTTTTTTTTATTTAAAATCAATCATTTTTTAACAGTTACTCAAATAACTTTTAAACTCAGGTCTGACTTTTGTTTTTTATATTAATTTTTTATTTAAAAAAATGCTAAATTAACTAAGATATAGTAAGTTAACTCTCAAATAATTTAATTAAAAATAAAAAAAAATTAAACTGAGATTTTTCAAGTTGAATATACTATATTGAGTTTAACTTTTTTTTTTTTTTTACATTCAAAATGTTTTTAGTCTAACCTGCAGCAGAGCACAGGAGGTAAACTAGTAATCTCTACAGTATGTTATCTAGATACTATCTATTATTTAATCTAAACCAGTAACTTATTATTAAACAGCAGCATAATTTTTAAAATTCATAAATATATTAAAACTTCTCATATTGTAAACTGCATTAAATTATTGCATGGGCCGTAAAATAATTTTGGTAGACCTACAAAATTTTTGGCATAAAAGCCCAGAACCATTTGACAGGGAGGAAATAAAAAGGAAAAAAAGAGAAAAGGGCACTTTACTTAACTGCAAAATCTGTGCGGGTCTCCAACAGTCAAAACCAAAATGACCTTTAATTTTAAACTCCAAAGATCCACACCGATACTGTAGTTGCATAGCGTTGCTCGATCGCTAACCAAAAAAATAAAAATAAAAAAAATGCTAAAAGGTTGACAGATTTCAGAGCTTAGATTGATAGATAGTTAGATAGGTTAAACACACCGAAAGGTAAAAATGGAGTTTACTGAAGCTTATAAGCAGACGGGTCCTTGTTGTTTCTCTCCAAACTCCCGTTACATCGCTGTTGCTGTCGATTACCGTCTCGTGATTCGTGACACGCTCTCTTTTAAGGTATTTTCACTACCCTTTTGATTGTTCCGTTTGTTTTTAAGAAATTCGCGGTGAATTTTCTGTGACGAGCCATGTTTGGATGCTGAGAAATTTGGAAGAATGCAAGGTCTTGTTTGATCTTTTTCTTTTTTCCCCTAATTTCAGTGGTGTGTATTGAGCTACCTTTTCGGTTTTTCTTTTTGGTTTCTAGAAATTCGTGGAGAATTTTGTGTTTGGATGCCGAAAAAATTTGAAAAAAATGCGAAGAATAGAAAGTTTTGTTTGATCTTTTTTACTTTTCTTGCTAGTTCCCTGGTGTGTGGTTGAGCTAGAACGGGAATCTGATTTGGTATTACGTTAAGTCTTGGTTGACTGATATTTCTTTGTCTGGTTACTGAGAAAGTGGAAGTTTGTTTCTTAGTTTCTCGTGAACTTAGTGTAATGCTTGTATTTGGATCCTTGGGAAATGCATGGAAAGTATAAAAGCTTTGATCATTTTCTGTTTTCTTGTTAGTGTCATTTGTGAAAATTGAACTGGACTGGTTAAGTAAAAGGGCAGGAGGATGCGAGGTTTTGATTAAATTATGCTTATGTCTTGTTTGGTTACTGAGAAAATTTTGTGGGAAAAAAATTTCTTTTTCTGCTCAAGTATTAACCACTGAATTTTATTAATTGAGGCTATTAAATATGGGATTCTTTTGTGAGATGTTGCATTGTTTTTTATGATTTGCAGGTTGTGCAGTTGTTTTCATGCTTGGATAAGATAAACTATATAGAATGGGCAAATGATTCTGAGTACATCCTTTGCGGTCTGAATAAAAGACCGATGATACAAGCATGGTCATTGACTCAACCTGAGTGGACATGCAAAATAGATGAAGGTCCTGCTGGTATTGCATATTCTAGATGGAGTCCTGACAGCCGGCATATACTTGCCACTTCAGATTTTCAGTTGAGGCTAACAGTTTGGTCACTTCTGAACACAGCATGTGTTCACGTCCAGGGGCCAAAGCATTGCTCTAAAGGGGTTTCTTTCACTAAAGATGGGAAATATGCTGCGATTTGTACGAGGCGTGATTGCAAGGATTATGTAAATCTACTGTCATGTCATACATGGGAAATAATGGGTGTGTTTGCTGTTGATACATTGGACTTAGCTGATATAGAGTGGTCGCCAGATGATAGTGCTATAGTAATATGGGATGCACCACTTGAATTCAAGGTAATGGAGTTTGTTTTATGTTGCATTTACCATTTATCAAGAGCACTTGACTTTATAGGCACGAGGAGAAGCAAATCTGGGGTAGAAGTTAATGCTTATATTGTACCCTTCTAATTTCTTGGTGACAATTAGCATTTTATGATAGTACATTGCTAAGCATTGAAAATGTCCATTGCTATCAATTTTATATCAATTTTATGTCTTGCATTATGCTTATGTGACATTTCATAGGAGCTCCACTTTGTATTATATCTCATGGTTTATCAATGCCCGAGATTGCATGTTGACTTTTGATGGTTTCTATCTTTGTGTCCCTGTCTATAAGATTGAGAGCTTATGGTTGTTGCAATTTGATACAGGTTCTAATTTACTCCCCAGATGGGAGATGCCTATCCAAGTATCAAGCATATGAAAGTGGACTGGGTGTAAAAAGTGTTTCGTGGTCGCCTTGTGGCCAATATCTAGCTGTGGGTAGTTATGATCAGATGTTGCGAGTTTTGAATCACTTAACTTGGAAAACATTTGCTGAATTCATGCACCTATCCACTGTCCGTGGTCCTTGTTGTGCTGCTGTTTTCAAGGTGACTGGATTTCTTTGTTTTTTTTATTTTGATGTTTTTTATATCATTGGGTGCACTGATGATTTAAGTGGTTACAACTTTCGAGTCTTTTCTTAATTTTGCAGGAGGTAGACGAGCCATTGCACCTCAATATGTCTGAGTTATGCTTGAGTGAAGAGTTTCTCCAAGGAAATTCTGGTAAAGCATGACTGCATAAGTATGGAGTATCTTACAGTGGCATGGATCTTGTTTGACACAGAATGTTTGATCTGTAAAATGAATTTGAAACTGTCTTCATGCAACTATATCACTTCTTTTGAATAACTTTTCTAGTTGAATCAATACCTTTTCCTTTCCTAAAAGATGTTTCAGGAGGACACTTCCGAGTCATGTATGATGTTACTGAAGTACCTATTAGCTTGCCTTTCCAGAAGCCTCTTGCAGACAAACCAAATCCTAAACAAGGCATTGGTAAAGCCCGTCTTTCCGTATAGCATATTGATGCAATTAACAATACATGTTTTAAGAGTTCCTTGCAGTGCATTGATGTTTGTTTTCCTCTTCGTTAGTATCAAACCAAAATGCACTAAAAATGCATGACCTTAATTGCAGGTCTTATGCATTGGAGTAAAGACAGCCGATACATTTATACACGTAATGATAGCATGCCCACTGCTCTGTGGATATGGGATATACACCATCTAGAGCTCGCTGCCATCTTGGTGCAGAAGGATCCCATACGAGCAGCAGCATGGGACCCAACATGCACACGTCTTGTTCTCTGTACTGGCAGCTCTCACTTGTATATGTGGACCCCATCAGGTGCTTACTGCGTGAGTAATCCTCTACCACAGTTTAACATAACTGATTTGAAATGGAATTCAGATGGAAGTTGCCTCCTCCTCAAAGACAAGGAGTCGTTCTGCTGTGCGTCTGTGCCCTTATTTCCCGAATCTAGTGAATATAGTTCAGATGACTGAGGCATGTCTCCATTTTTTAATCCAGGTGGCTTGCAAACTTAACAAAAAAAAACTATACTACAAAAACAGGGCATCAGTGTTTAACCAAATATTTCGATTCTCCTTATCTCTGTAAAAAGTTTTTGTAGGGTTCCCAATTGTAGTAGAGAAATTAGCTGACAAGTTTTTTAGTTGGAAATGAGCTGTTCTGTTAAAGAAGAAAGTTTTTAAATCGTCAGAAGTGAAAAACTTGAAGAACCATTACTCGATTTCCGAAAGAGGATACTCGCGACACAGGTTTGGCCGGTCTCGGGGTGTGTGTGTGTCAAGACAATGGCAAAACGAATGAAACTATGCCGAACGACATTTATCCCGTGTCGAGACAAATCAATAACGGAAGTCAAATTTATACTAACATTTGTCTGAGTTTCATGGAATCAGCTATCCCTTGGCGAAGCTGCAAGTAAACTGTGATAGAAACAAAGCAAGCATGTACCGTAAGTATACTGTTTTCGTGTGATAGTACTATGTTTCTTAATTCTGCTTCTTTCATTGAACTCTGTTAAATGTTTGTATTTTGTGAGCAGGACTGCATGCAATAAACCCTACCATACACTGCATTTTTTTATGATGTATCACAGCTTTGTAATTAGGTAACATTTCAAACACTAGTTTAATGAATTCCATGCCATATCATTAAGTTTCGGCTAACCTTGTACAGGACATATCAAGGATCAAAAGTAAAAACTGTAATAATTAACAATGTATAGCTACATGGAAACAATCTATTTTATGGTCGCATCCCTTCTTGTTTATAACGAATTGGTTTTGCGTATGCAGAAAGTTCTCGAGTTTTGATACCACCAAACATTACAAGCTGACTAAAACTTCCCAGTGGTTTTTTATTTTGGGTTCTCTGTGTCACTATCTTCGTTTCAAGTTCATTGAGAGACGTCAAGAAATGGATTCTCTCGTAAATGCCCTGTCTGCAAACGGCAAGCTGGCTTGCGAATTGTAAATGCAGGATGCAAAGAGTTTAGCCATATCTTAGACGATACTTAACTGCATGTGACAAAAGTAATCTGCTACTGAACCGATGCTTTCGGCTTCTTGACCTGAAGTGTTTTTATCAGTAATAGAAATTAAAAGAATCCACTGGCCGCATGCATCAATGCCCTCATTTTCAAGAATACTCCACTGCCGCTATCGCACCAAAATAATTGCAATAACCACTTAGAAACGCCTATCCATTGCACCGGCAGTGATTCATCTTATCGTACCTTTTTGTCCATTGATTGCATAAATTCTATCGTGTTTTGTTTGTGTTTTTGGATAAAAAAATAAATATAAAAGAATAAAAATGCTTTTGGTTCGAGAAATAAAAAAAAGGATTTAAAATAATTTGATTTTTAGAATAACTTTAAAATGGATTTACGTGTTCTTGAAGATGATGAAAAAAAAATAAAGGAAAAAAAACCATTGACCTCAAGGAAAAAAAATCAATAATCAAATGGTAAATAAGACAGGCTGTGAATGACAGAGAGCTATTTATATGGCAACAAGAAGCAAGAAAGCCCCCCAACACCGTCCTCCACTCAACAAAACCTTTATTTTTTCTCCCTTCTCTTTCTCGCATCAAACACCATTGCTTTGCACCCACAAAGAGAAAGGGAGGTATCTTTTAATTCGAAGCTAAAAAAACTGGCTTCAACTTCATAATTTCCTTTCTTTCCTTTTCCTTTGTTTTTGTTTTTTACACTCTTTAACCGCCATTACCTCTAAAACGCTTTTTTTTTTTTCAGTTTCCTTTTCACATTCACAGTTTGAAAGGTTCCTCTTTCAGGCTCTTTAACGACAGTCCAATTGAGTTTTAACTTGTTTGACGCTATTTAGGTATGCCCATTACGTGTTCTTGGTTGAATTTCTCGCCTGTCTTGTGATGTTTGGCTTTGTTCAGTAGCTGTTTTTTCATGTTTTTGTGATTAAGTATTGGTTCTTGATTGCAAAAATGGATTTCTTATATCTGGGGTTGCGATTATTGAATTGGAGTTTGTTTCATTGGATGTTTGTTTTTCTATGATTGTAGAATTGGTTATTGTTAGGTCTTTAGCATGTGAAACATTGGAGCTTTTTTTATTGAATGTTAGAAGGTTCTTTTATGAATTTAAAGATTGTTTGTTATGCGGTCCCAAAGAATGGTGTATTCTGTTTGTTGCTTGTTTTCTTGATGAATTTGGAGGTTGTTTGGCACTGGTGTATATGTATAATAGAATTGTAGCTTGTTTGATTAATGAGTTGCTTATTTTGTTTCAATTGAAGGATTGTTGACAGAAGGGTTCCTAGTGTGCACGATATTGGAGCTTTTTGATTGAGATATGACTCGAAGGGTGAGGAGAAAGTTGGCACACTCCAAGGAAAAAAATAAGGAGATTGTAGGCAGTGATTCAGAGAATCCAGATGATGGATGTTTGCGCTCCAGTACCATTTGTGACCTTGATTGGATGGCATTGCCTGATGACACAGCTATTCAGCTATTTTCTTATTTAAATTATCGAGACCGGGCCAGTTTGTCGGCAACATGTCGAACATTTAGACTGCTAGGTTCCTCTCCTTGTTTATGGGATTCTCTAGACCTTCGGTACCACAAGTTTGATATTGCAGCAGCACGGTTGCTGTCTTCTCGATCCAAAAATCTTCGGAAGCTTCGGTTTCTAGGGGCAGAGTCAGCAGATGCTATTATTAGTCTTGAAGCGAGGGACCTTCGTGAAATTAGTGGTGATTTCTGTCGGGATATCACAGATGCTACACTTTCAATGATAGCAGCTCGACATGAGATGCTTGAATGTCTCCAACTTGGGCCAGATGTGTGTGAAAGAATCACCAGCTTTGCAATCAGAGTAATAGCACTTTGCTGCCCCAAGTTAAAGAGACTTCAGATTTCAGGTGTGAAGGAAGTTACTGGGGAAGCCATAAATGCTTTAGCTAAGCATTGTAGGCAATTGCTGGAGGTTGCATTCATGGAATCCAATTCTGTTGATGAACTTGCATTAGGAAACCTGACTTCTGTCCAGTTTTTGTCACTGGCTGGAACAAAAAACCTGAAATGGAATTCAGCTTCATGTGTTTGGAGTAAATTGCCCAAGTTGGTGGGGTTAGATGTGTCAAGGACAGATATAACTTTCAGCTCTGTCATGAGATTGTTTTTGTCATCCCAATACTTGAAAGTGTTGGTTGCCTTGAACTGTCCAGTTTTTGAAGCTGAAGTTGATAATCACATGATATATAATCATAAGGGAAAAATATTACTCACAGTTTTCAATGACATTTTCAAGGCTGTAGGCTCATTATTTGTCGATATTACTGAAAATGAGAGCAACAACTTATCTTATTGGAGGAAAGGAAAGAGCATCGACAGAAGCATGGATGTCATTGCTACTTGGATTGAATGGGTTTTCTCACATTTTCTTTTACGTATCGCGGAGAACAACCCCAAGGAGCTTGATGCGTTCTGGATCAAGCAAGGAGCAGCACTGGTGCTTGATTTATTGCAAAGCTCACAAGAAGATGTTCAAGAAAGAGCAGCCAATTCAATTGCTACTTTTGTAGTGATTGACGATGAAAATGCCACTGTTGATTCTCAAAGAGCTGAGGTAGTTATGCAGAATGGTGGAATACAGCTGCTTTTGGACCTTGCTAGATCTTGCCGAGAAGGAATGCAGTCTGAAGCAGCAAAGGTAAGGGTGATTTCTTTTAGGTGCCATTCCTCACTTCTTGCAATTTGAAAGACATTTGGACAGTCATTGAAAATCATTGAATAAGAGTAGGAAAAGGCTAGGTTTAGATATGACTCGAAACAAAAGTTAGATGCTTAAGCTACTAAATTTTCTTACTCCTTGAATTCTTACTCCTCACATCTTGTTTCAAAGAATTTGATTTCCTGAGAAGTTTAGTTATTTGGAATAATCCTGTAACGCTGTTGACCTGTGCAGGCTATAGCAAATTTGTCTGTAGATTCAAAAGTTGCAAAAGCTGTTGCTGACATTGGAGGAATTAATATCCTTGTCGGTTTGGCTAGGTCAGTAAACAGATTGGTTGCTGAAGAGGCTGCTGGAGGCCTATGGAATCTTTCCGTTGGAGAAGAGCATAAGGTTGTGGAAATTGAAGCAATTTTATGATGCCATAACTAAAAATTATGTGACTTACTCTAATCAATGCTGTTTGGAAATTGAAGCAAGTTTATGATACCATAACCTAGAAATTATGTGACTTACTCTCATCAATGCTGTTTACAGGGTGCCATTGCTGAGGCTGGCGGCATAAAAGTTTTGATTGACCTTATTTATAAATGGCACGCTGGCAATGATGGGGTACTTGTATGTATCCTGCATACATATAATATAAGCATCACTTGCTACATGATTCTGCAACTGGTGTAGCATTTCAATTAAGAATTATGGGCTGGTGTTTCCACCCTTGTTTTTCAGGAACGAGCAGCTGGAGCACTGGCAAATTTGGCAGCTGATGACAGTTGTAGCATGGAAGTGGCAGTGGCTGGCGGTGTCCATGCTCTTGTAATGCTTGCTAGATCCTGCAAGTTTGAAGGAGTGCAAGAGCAGGTGATCCTGGTTATAGCTTTTAATCTGTGCATATGTTCACAAGTAAATGGTCATTTTTCTGAATATAACATGCAAGCGTCATGTTTATGGCATGTGATTCATTTATAAGATTAAAAGTGGGTTCTAAACTGCTGCATTCTCTGCTGCTTCCCTTCTTGACCAGGCTGCTCGTGCATTGGCCAATCTAGCTGCTCATGGAGATAACAATAATGACAATGCTGCTGTTAGGCGAGAGGCAGGAGCACTTGAAGCATTGGTCCAACTCACGTCTTCCCAGCATGAAGGTGTAAGGTAATCTATTTTTCTTTCAGCTACCTATGGTATTAATATAATATTTAATAACGATCTTACTCAAGCACATAACAAGAAAATCTTATTTATTTTGGATAATTCTAATGAAAAAGTAATTTCACACTCTTCTTTTGAAAAACTTGCCATTCATTTTCATTGTTGTTATTTGAAGAGCACTATCATTCTAAAGTTTTAACTATTTTGTTTGGCTTCAATTTACAATTACAAAATAAACTAAATGAGAAAGAAAAAACATTGTTTCTTTCACTTCAGTGCTAGACACGGGCGCATTGTGGACTGTTATAACGGTTGAGTGTGACCCTTTTTCGGTCCTTGAACAATTACTTAGTTTTGTCTCTGATTTTTTTTTTTAATTTCATCCTTCATATTCACATGGTTTTAAACTTAAAAATTTGTTTTGGTTTGCTTGCTATATTGCATTCGTGATGTCAAAAAATGTCCCGGCATGAAATTGATGGTCGCTTTTGCAAAATAAGATTTAATTTTATCAATTAAAAAAATTGAAACAACAGGGACCAAATTTAACATAGACACAAATGAACCCTTTTCTATTGTTCATGTTTGCAGAAAACTACATTTTGGTCCCTGAAGTTTTGGCCTTTTCATTTCTCATCTCTGTTTTTCTTAGGGTTTTACATTTCAGTCCCAAAACTCATTTATTTTATGTCTCAGTCCTAGGAATATTAGAGGAGAGAGAGCGTCATTAAAAATGAGAAATGAGTCAGAAAAAAAATCTGGCCATTAGTTAGATGCTCGATTTTTCAGGAAAAAAAATTGGTTTTATTGTTTGCAAAAAATTAAAAATAAGAGGACCAAAATTGAAAGCAGATGAAAAATAAAGGGTTTTTTTTCTAGCACTGTTCAATCAATGATTTTTGAAAAGAAAAGCTTTGGGAGTTTTCTTAATTTCTATTTTGGTCCCCTTAGTTTTTCAATTATATGTTTTAGTCCAAAAGTTTATTTTATTCACTTTTAGGTCCTTGAGTTAAAGAGAGGAGAGAGTTGCTGGAAAACGGTAAAGAATAGAGAAAGTTGTTGGGTGTCCATATTCTGGCGACAAAAACACGTGTTAATAAGTTCAATTCAATTTAACAACAGAAGTTCCCTTTAGGTTATTTTTACCTTTGTCTTGCCAGATAAAGTAGATCACAGTTGAAAAAGAAAAAAGGTTTTTGGCTTGATTTTCTGTTTTTTGATCAATTTAGAAGCGTTTTGGGTTAAAAGATTGGTTTATTAAGTTTCTAATGGAGTTTTTAAAAGAAAAAAAAAGTTAAAAATGATTTTCTGTGTATAAAATATCCCTGCCATGACTTTTTAGTGACTCTCCATTCGTTAGATTCTAGACCAGCAGATGATATATTATTATTTTTAAATAAAATTTAAAAGTGGATGATGTGTCGTCTATCTTGTCACATTAAAAAAAACTAGGCATGCAAGCCCGCACACTAGGCCTGCTTTATTCTCTTTCTCTCTTTGTTTTTTTTTTTTCAAAAAATTATCCTAGATTTTAAATTTCAATCCATTTAATTAGATTAGTTAAAAATTATTTTGAGATTTTTTTATTAGATAGCATTGAATTTTTTAATTTTTTTAATAAGATCAGAGACTTTTTATTATATGGGCATGCACTTTTTTTCTACAACTCTTCAAGACTTTTTTTAATTTATTTGATCACAAATTTTTATTGGTATTATTAGATTAAATACCGCTTGATTTTTTCTTTATTAAAAATAAAAAAGGTTACAGCACTCTTATTTATAACATTAGCTGATATTTTATTTGCAAACCTTCATGATGGTTTTCTTTTCATAAATTTTATTAGTTAGTTTTCTAGTTTATATTAATTTTTTTATTGTTATATAGTTAAATTTTTTCAAAAAAGTTATTAAAACTACTATATTTCATTATTTGGATTAAGAATTTGATGAGTTAATTCAAGTTGATTGAAAATATTATTATCTCTAAATGTAAAATGAAAATATTAAAATGATATTGTTTTGAATTTTTTTAAATTAAATTAGATATTAATTTGGTTATATTAGGTTAACTTTCATCAAGCTTTAATTTTAAGCCTCATCAAGCCAGAAAAAGACTTGAGTTGGGTGGTCTTTAGGTTTGTATTGGGTCTGGTTACATTGCCAAAAAGTTTCCCTCGACAATGCGCTGCCCTTATATTTCTTAATGTCTGTGTCTAAATTAACATATTTTCTATAAGAAACAAAATTTCTTGAAAAAAAAGAAACAAGTGAAAAATGGACTACGCTGATGAGACAATGAGATGACTTTCTTACCCTTATTTCAAACCATCCATTTTTTTTTTTGTATTTCTTATGGCTTTTTGATTTTTATTAAATGAAGGATAGAGGAAAAAAAGTCATGTTACTTAGAAGAAAACAAACAAAAAAAAGAAGGAATTATATTATAAAATTATTTCAATGGAATTTTAATTATTGCTCTTAAAGAAAATAATTGCCATATAATTAAATAACAAAAATTAAAAGGCTCCCACTTAACATGAAATTAAATATCTTATTCTGCATCTCTCTCTTAGCTACTTAATTTGATCTTTAGTTATTATTAACATTTTTTTAAAATGTTTATTAGCGCCTTTAATCCTCCATTTGTTTTAATAAACAGACCTATAAAATTTTTAACTCGCAATAAAAACTTTTCTTGCTGCTACAAAACACATTGACAATAGCTATACTATTTTTTTACTTTTAAATTGTTATTTGATCTTACCCATTGCAGAATGCGTGCTAATAGACTAGTCGGTCAGTAAAAATAATCAATTCATGATTTTTTAATTTAAGCTTGCTTTCAAGATCAAAATAAATTTTTGCTTAAAAAACAATGATTCTTGTAAAAATAGCATGTTTGAAGTCAATAAACATGAAATGCATGGATAATGAAATTAGGTTTTTAATGAAAAATATATGTTTTTTTAGTTCAAATCATTATGGTTTCTGCAAATATATTTTTTTGTTACATTTTATTTAATGAACTATGTTTTTAATGAGAAAATTTTGTTGTTAAAATAAAATAAAATTACATGAATCAAGAAAGACAATTTTGACAATTTTTTTTATCTATAATTTTTCCTTTGAATGTCTATCTTTATTATCCTATAATTAAATAAAAAATACATTCCAAAAAGTTTCAATCTGAAAACACTAAAAAAATCAATTTAATGCTTTTTCAAGCCAAATAGTTTTTTAAAACGCACTATATTATAGCTTGAAATGCAAAAACAAACAGTGTTTAAACTATAACAAAAAAAACTATCATAATACTAAATACACACACAAAATAGCATAGAATTAGGTGCCTGTTTGAGAGTGCGGTAGAGATTGCGTTTTGAAGTGCTTTTTCACTAAAAAATACATCAAAATAATTTTTTTAAGCTTTTAAAATTTATTTTTGATATCAATACATCAAATCGATTCAAAAACACTATAACAAAATTTAATTTTAAGCAAAAATTAAAATCAAAATTTTGGCAAATGGTGTTTAGGTCGCAATGCTAAACACGTCATAGATCTGTGACTTGTGCTATATCAGGGGTTGGATCAATTTTTTTCTAAACAATAAATAAATAAATAAATAAATCAATGTGTTGCTAACTTTTTTAATAAAAAAAAATTCAATTATGAATTCAAAATATAATGCATGTTGGACAACATTTTTTTAAAATATTGAGATAACAATATACTGGACGACATCCTTTCATTTTAAATATTGAGATGATGCCAAGTCAATTTTACTCTGGTTAATCCTGGTTAGCATGCAAAATCAATAACCTGGTTTATTAGACTTTGATAACTCGATAAAGAACAACTAAAAAAAATACAAAGTTCAATTTTTAAATAACCAAATGTTGGAGGAAGAAATTAAAAAAAATAATCTTAAAAAAGTAAAAATAAGAAACAGCTTGAGTCAACCTTGACAAGTCTTCTAAACCCTTGACATGGATCATCAAAACTGGATAACCTTTTAAAAATATATTGAAATAAATTATGAAGCACAATTACTAACCAACCCAATATTTAAGGACTAAATTGCAAAAAAAATAAAATAATCTATTTAAAAAATTAGACAACCCACAATATGAATTTGTGATAACCCCATAGAAAGAAAATTAAAAAAAATAATGAACTTTAATCCAAAATTAATCTAATGTTGAAGGATAAAATTATATATATATATATATATATATATATATATATATAAATCAATTTTAGAAAAGGGCAAAAAAATATCCCAAGTCAACTTGAGCGAATTTTCCAAACCTAATACCCGGTTCATAAGATTAAGATTATCTCATAGAAGGAAAATAAAAAAAATACAAAACTCAATTCTCAACTAACTAAATGTTAGAGGATGAAATCAAAAAATAAACTTTATTAAAAAAACAATAAAAAAAAACCCGAGTAAAACTAGGTCACCTTGCGATCTGTTTTATGAGACTAAAATTATCCCGTAAAAGACAAATAAAAAAATAACAAAGTTTAATTTTCAACAAATCAAATATTAAAAAATAAAATTGAAAAAAAAAAAGAAAACAAGTAGTAAAAATAATAATAATAAAAATAAAAATCAAATTTGATATCAAAGAAAGTTTGGCAACCCACTTTGTTTTACTTTGGTCTTTTGAGAGTGTTAGGCATGAAAATTGAGGTGAGGAGAAAGAATAGAAAGGAAAATAAAGAAAAGAAAAATAGTTTGTTGGAGTCAAACCTGACGTTTGCTGTTGACACATGCTGCAAATAGCGGTAGACCACGACAAGTCTTTTTGAATAACACCAAGGGAGAGTGTAAGTATTTGGAGATTATCGCACGCGCCATCCAAGTTCGGTGGCCTCTCCCCTGCGCGAACAATTATCGCCAATTCTTTCTTTTTTTGTTCAAATTGGTCATTCTCACCAATTCTTCTCTTTTTTGTTCAAATTGGTCCTTGCATTGTCAATTTTCAAATTCATCCTTTAAATTTTAATTGTTTAAAATCAATGACTTGTTTTTACCCCAGTTGAGAATTAATTGAATGTTTTTTTTTTCTTAACACTGTAAGAATCTCATACGAACCAAATCAAAGCAAACCATGATTTCCAATCTAAAATCAACCAAATACAAAAATGATAAAATTGAAAAGAAAAGAAAAACGGAGAAACCCCAAAAACAGAAAAAAATGGGGATTCATTATTATAATCCACCGTGTTTATGTGTCTTGTGCGGCAATTTCACCACCCTTTTTAGTTTCTTTTGTTATTGTAATTGTAATGTAACATTAATGTACTTAGCTTCACAAGCTTCTACTCTTTTGAATACCATGTGGAATTTCATGTTCTTACAAACAGGCAAGAAGCCGCTGGTGCTCTGTGGAATTTATCATTTGATGACAAAAATAGAGAAGCAATAGCGGCAGCTGGTGGCATCACAGCCTTGGTACGGCATTGCAACTGCACAGCAAACCTTTGTTAAAAAGACTTGTTTTCTTCTTGCATTCCAGCTGATGCATAAAAAGCAAAATCCAAAACTTTTGCTGTTATTTATATATATCATCGTCATTGCAATCATCATCATCATCAATATTATTATCTATTTGTAATCAGCTTCAAATATTCTAATTTGTCGAGGTAGTTTGAGATGTTTATGACGGGAGAGGATAGGATGTAGATAGAGAAATAAATAACTACTAGAACCTCTTAAGCATTAATATTGAGATGTCCTTGATGTAGAATTTTGTTATCATGAAATTCCGATGGTATTGCATACTTCTTTCATGTAAAGAAATAAATATAGCAATGCCAGTTTGATTATTATTTGAATTAATGTTGTTGCATGCATTTGCAAGTAATTGATGTTTGACTTGATTATGGTGTTTTAGGTTTCTCTAGCACAATCATGTTCAAATTCCTCCCGAAGTCTTCAAGAAAGGGCTGCGGGTGCTCTTTGGGGATTGTCAGTATCAGAAGCCAACAGGTAGTGAAAGTTTGAATCGATGTTTCCCTGGATTCCTCCTAATGTATTGATATTATTACAGTTGACAATTGCTGCCTTGAGTTGGTTGCTTGGCATATGGAGATCCTCCGTTGTGATACATTATTGCAATGGATGTGATGGTGCCTTCACATTTGCTATGCACGGACCCTGTTATTTTCTCTGTCATGTTAACTATCGTAACTCTGCCTCTTAAGATGCTATTTCAAGACACCAAAAAGAAATGTTTAAACTCCATTAATGAAAAGACTGTCTTTTTACTCTTTGATATGAAATTATTCAGTTGATGGTGCCTCGGTTTCAGTCTCTACTAATGAACTTGGTAAGCGAAATTGCATCTCTACGTTCTGTTTTACTTTTACTAATGTGTTACCTCGGTTTCCTGATAATCCAGTATTGCTATTGGGCAAGAAGGTGGCGTAGCTCCACTAATTGTACTGGCTTGCTCAGATATTGCAGTAAGTTTTGCTCTTTGGCTAACTCAGATGAACTGAAACCATCACCATCCATCTAAGACCAATCAATCTTTCTTTAACTGAACTAAACTCGGATGAACTGAAACCATCACCATCCAAGACCAATCAATCTTTCTTTAACTGAACTGGTTTGGTATAGCATTCATGGTAAAATTTGAACATGACTTGAATGACCTATATTTATTGGATTTTCAGGATGTCCATGAGACTGCTGCCGGTGCTCTTTGGAATCTGGCTTTTTATCCCACCAATGCTGTTCGCATAGTAGAGGGTGGAGGAGTCCCAGCCCTCATTCATCTGTGTTCTTCATCGGTATCAAAAATGGCACGTCTAATGGCTGCATTGGCGCTGGCATACGTGTTTGATCAGAGGTAGAGATTCAAAATACTAGTTAATCTATCATGACCACACACTAACCGAAACACGTATTTATTTGTGAGTTAACCCTTACACATCATGGATATACTGGGGTGGCTTCCATGTGGCATGTGCATGTTAGATATTCCTATAACATGTCTAGGATTGCAGAGGCTTCAGGTCTCAATTTGCAAGAGTTTTTGAGTTTACTGTGTTGCATACAGAACGGAAGAATTTGCACCAGGGGGGCCTTCATCAGAGGGAACCTCAAAGACCATGAACTTGGACGAGATTAAAAAGGTGGCCCTGAAGAAAATTGAAGCATTTGTGCTTTCTTTCTCTGTTCCACAAAATTTTGCTGCTGCAATGGTGTCATCCTCCCCCAAAGCCCTTGGACAAGTAGCAGAAGCAGTACGTATACCAGAAGCAGGGCATCTGAGATGCAGGTTTTTTCTTCTTTCTTCCCTGTTCCAATACCAATCTTGAAGGTTCACATTTGAAAAACTAATGTGAAATAGTTTAATTTAATAGAAACAATAAGCACAATTCTGTTGTTGCTTTTGATTGTCTGTGGGTGAAAAATGTCTTCATGAAGACTTGGTATACCTAGGATTTAGTAATTGTAATAATCATATGCAAACAACCTTGTGAATTGGGAGTGTGGAAGTCCAATTTTCCCTCGTGCTTGTTCTTGGATGCTTTAGTTGAATCCAATACATTTTACACTTTATACGAAATACATTTGTTACATTGCCGTGCCTTTGTGGCTGTATTTGTTACTATTTTGAGGAGCTTAGGTTGTTTGGCCCTGGGTGAAAAGAGTGAATTTTCTGATTGCGGAATCTTGTTAAAACATTGGAGCATCATCAATAGATTGCATAATAACGCATGCTAGTAAGTTTATAATATATACATAAATTAGACTCCTCACTGCTGATCGTGTTCTGAATTCTGTGTTTCTATTTTTCAGTGCAGCTGAGATTGGAAGATTTGTTGCTATGTTGCGGAATCCTTCTTCTATACTCAAGGCTTGTTCTGCCTTTGCTCTTCTCCAGGTGAACCTCTTTTCCTCTCCACTGTGCCTGCATGTGGAAGTTGAATTTGAAACGTTTCTGCAATTATATGAGAATGGCAGACGCTATCCGGATAACACTTTTGTTCTGCATTTCAGTTTACAATCCCAGGAGGACGACATACATTGCATCACACAAGCCTGTTGCAAAATGCAGGAGCACCACGAGTCTTACGCGCCGCTGCAGCAGCAACTACGGCCCCAGTTGAGGCCAAAGTTTTTGCAAAAATCATACTTCGCAATCTTGAACACCACCATTTGGAAGCTTTAAATTAGATCTTGGAAATGGTTTCTTTCTGAATCTCTGCTACTCAATCCATCAGCTTCCAAATTCCTGCTTATGTTTCGTAAAGCATCATGATGGTAATTTCCAATGCAGCATTTATTCTCACGAGTTGTGGCATGGCCAATGCAAAAGCACATTGGTTGAATGTGAGATGCCCTTGGATGCTTCCGGGGATGCAGGAGCAAAGGATGACTTGGTCACGTTTGCTTGACATAAGTGGTTGGTAGCAACCATGCATGCAGGGGAAGCGTTGAGCATACATTCTTTATTGCAGTTTTGAATTTGACCATGTAGAGCCTGATTTTACATAAATCATGTGACGAAAACTAGATGTAAACATTTTCGATTTGAAACTCGTTGTGTCAGGGTTTTAGGGATCAATGGAACTCATAAGTCGTAAGTGATCGCCACTGGGTTCTTGTTGAGTGACAATCAATGGAACTCGTAAGTCGTGATCGCCACTGGGTTCTTGTTGAGTGACAAGACCAAAAGTTGCCGAATATTAGTGGTCTTTGCTCTTGTCAGTTTTGTGTCTTTGCCGCATGCAACTAATCATACGGCACCTTGACTTTCTCGAAACGAGTTGCTTTTTTTCTTTTAACGCCATGCGTGTTTCTGCAAATGAATCTTGACTTCTTTTTTTTTTTTAATGCCATGCGTGTTTCTGCAAATGAATCTTGAGTTGGGGCACCCTGTATCTTGTAGGCAACCACTTATAGTTTCTTAAGCAACAATGAGTGCATGTATAATTCTATATATAAATATAAAAACATTTATTTAATAAATCAGATTAAAATTCTTAAAACCTAAAATATGAAACTTTGTATTAAACTACTAAAGTTGGCATTTTGGTTTGGTGTTTAGAATCAAACTAATTTGTATGCCTGCTTTATGTTGTGGGGAGATATTTTTTTTTAAAACATTAAAAAATTTCAGATCTCATGAAATTTATTATTGTTAAATCTGAAAAATAGTCATTTTGAATTTTTTTTATAAAGATATTTTTTTATTGTATTGCTTGTTTATTTTAATCAGTGTAATATTTTTAACTGGAAACATTGTTAAAAAAAAATTATGATTATTAAAACAAGTTAAAAAAATCAAAATAATGTCTTAATTTTGTGTGATTGAAAGCTAAAAAAAAATCATAAATATGATAAAATCAAGTTCTAAATCTATTTAAACATTTCAATAATCAATAAATAACTTATTATTTTGTTTGATTGAATCGAGTTTTTATAAATAATTTATTATTAATATTATTATTTTTAAATCAAATACATAGTAATTAAAAAATATTAAAATTAAAATGTTATATAAGAATCATGTTAAAACTACAAAAAAAAAAGATAAAAAAAATACAAAACGCCACAAAGATCCACCCCTAATTTCTCTTGAACTCACAATCTTTTATATATATATATATATATATGTAAGGTACTTTACTGTTTATATAAACAACAAAATACTATAAGAAACTTTAATTCTTTTAGTGTTTTAGGTTAATATCTCAAATTGGCCTTTCGAGATATTAAAAATAAAAAAGCTTATCAAAACTCATGAAATTCAAATTCAATATTAATTATTTTCAGAATCGATTTTATGCACTTCTTTTGTATTAAGATTAATTAGCTAACACATGAAGTTTATTTTTCTCTCCCCTCTTAATTTGAAAATAATTAAATTATAACAAGGTAAACAAACTCAATTATCAACTAAGCAAACTTCTCAATTGTTACTTCAACAGCTATGTTTGTCCACTTAATAGCATATCAGCATATCGTGACGCATAACATTTGTCATGTGATTTTATCTTGAATTAAGTTTGGACAACTTAAATAATTTTTTTTTTCTAAAAAAATAAACATGATTTTTAATCCCATCATTAAATTAATTGAACTAAAATTTGATCATCATGTTCTACGAGCCTAATTTCCAGTAAGGTTGGCACACTAATACCAGTTGAGGTCGTTTCAATACCCATATTTTTCTTATTTAGTTTAAACATCCTAGTGATTTTACATTAGCTATATAACTTCCAATAACTATTAGGATTATGGTTTAGATATAGAATTAGAGTATACATACATACATACATATATATAATTTATTTTTTAGAGCAGATTAAGTTATTTGAAGAATTATTAATAATTGAAGCTGTGATTTTAAAGTTTGTAGGGCCCTGATTTCTTTCTCTCCTTTTTCATTATTCAGTGCATCATATCCTGAACTCTCTCCCCGCTAATGCAGTTTTGTCTGTGGTGAATCAATGCATTGCTTAAGGGTTGTGTCGTTGAGCAATCTGGGCTTGCTTTATCAAAACTGAAAAACCAGAAACTGCAGAAAGGAAGATAGGCATGATTGATGCGTACAAGTTTCATTGTAGGACCTTTTCTAATAGAAAGGAGTGGATAAACCCTAAGACGACAATAAATTAGGTTAAAAATAATTGTGAAATGGAGTGGTCGGGGGCCACAGTGCTTTTTCAATCCCTCTCTGGGTGTCTTTTTCGTAGTTGCTGGGACTTTGGCTAGCATTGAAGATCAGCAATCATCATATGATCCACGTCAGGAGAGGGGTGGACAATATAGATATCAAAGAAACTTGCTAATTATTGGCTTGTGCCAGCTTCTTTTATTCTTTCTGTTCCTCTGTGAGGAAAAGGCAAATTATCAGGTTAATTATGTCTGGGTTCTTCCCTTATCTTGCCTGCATCTAGGATTTTATCGTAACAGGAAACTTGAAATTCAGGGAGGCTAGAAACTATGCAAGAGTTTTGTTCATCATAAATCCAACTGCATTCTGTAATCATTCCATGGAAAATCCTGTGTAATTTATGTGAATGTTAGATGTGTCCTATGTTAGTGAAATTGCAAGTGTAAGAGATTACATATAGTTTAGAGGTAATTATTCCCTGCAGAAAGTTAAAATGCACAGGTTTGTAGTGTTTTGTCTTCTTCTTTTTAACCTTTCAATGAGTTCTATGATCCACGAAGAAGAAGAAGAAGATCATGAACCTCTTCTAAGCCTTAGCAAATAACCGTAAAAACTCGCTTCTAAGCATTCTCTAACCTTTATCTGTTGCTTGAAAACTAATTTTGGAACTTTTTGTTCCAGTAGAAGTCTATGAAACTTTGAAAGTCAAGTTAGTCGTCACTTGTAATTTAATCATGCACTCAGTAAAAGCATTTTGTTTTTACTGGTTATATCTTATTAGTTATTTTATAAAATTTATTTAAAAAAAATAAAAGGATACACTTTTTTTTTTAAATAAATATATATTTATTATTTTTTATGGTTCTTGAATTTTATATTATCTCTTTTCTTTATGTTTATTTATTTCTTCAAAGCAAGATCTTGTTAAATAACTAATATAATATCACTAAATTTTTTGATATTTTTTGAAATATAGATTAAATTCTTATAATTTTAATAAACTAGTTATTAAATCTTAAAATACATACAAATACATATTTTTAAATTTTTATATGAAAATATGATATAATGTTTTATATTTTTAAGAGACTATAAGTTTACACAACTCACTAATCTTTAAAATTATCACTCGATTCATAAGGATGTGATTAGCCCATAAAAAGAAAACATGAAAAAATAATAAAACTAAATCTTTAATATAAAAAATATTAAGTGAAGAAATTAAAAAAGAAAAAAAAAATTAAAAATTAAAAATCAAAATCAAAAGAATAAAGGTTGAAATTAAAACCAAAATTAAATTAAATAAAATATTGATAAATTAAATTAAAATAAAATAACCAAAAAAGAATTGAGAATAGGATAAAAAAATTAAAATAACGAGAATTAAATTAAGAAAAATGAATTGAATTAATTTAAGGAATATAATTGGAAAAAAATAAAAAACATTTAGAAATTAAGAGAATAACAACTAAACTGGAAGTTAATATAGACTCAAATGATTGAAATAAAAAAAAATGAGGAGAAAATAAAAGAAATTAAAACAATGAAGATTAAATTTTAAAAAAAAATTGAATTGAATCAAATGTGATGGATGTAATTAAAAAATAAATTTAAAATAAAATAAAAAATTAATAATAAAAAAATTAAAAATCAAATTAAAAGTTAAAATAAACTCAAAAGATAAAATTAAAGTTCAGCAAAACAAAAAAAAAATGAAAAGAAAAAAAAAATCCATCGTAAATCAACCATAGCTCCGTCATCGAAACATGCCGGGTCACCTTGAAGAGTACAACCATAAATTTCTAATGCCATCACAGAATGTAGGGTAAGGCCACCGTAATGCACCAATCAAATAGTATGAATGGAGATGAAGCACCCTCGTGTGTATCATTATACCTGACAACTTTTAATTTTAATAATATTAGATTTATGTTTAAAGACAAAACAACCCCTAGCTCACTGTAAATACAACAAAAAAACCTAAATAAAAATATTAAAATACCTTGAATCAAAGCTAAAAAAAAACTGATGCAAAGGCCATTTAAGTATTTTTATTGTGCATTGATAAAATAAAAAGTCTTGAAATGATTATATTAGATTTTTTCTTTTAAAAATAATCCATTCATTATAGTATACCTAAAAAATAATGGATAAAAATACTTTATATTAAATTTTATAAAAGCTATTTTGGTATGCGAAAAAAAATATTTATTTTTAAATAAAAATTTAAAAATAAAATAATAATTTTAATGGTAATAAATTATTTCCAGTGCTATAATAAGAAAAGCCCCTTCTCTTTATATTTTTTAATATAAAAACTTGTTTGTCATGTTTTAAAATCTCTTTTAAAAAAATTAAATTTTTTTATTTTGAATTAATATGTTTTTAATATTTTTAAATTATTTTAATATGTTGATTTTAAAAATAATTTTAAAAATTAAAAAAATATTATTAACATATTTTTTTAAATAAAAAATATTTTAAAAATTTATCACGACTACACTCTAAACACATTTTAAATATATCTTTTTATTTTTTAAAAATTATTTTTTAATTTATTTTCTTTTATATTTTTAATATAAATAATAATATTTGAAAAAAAAATCAATCATAATCAATCGCACCAAACTGAACGGTTAAAACTAAAGACCTTTCTTTATTTTTCTCTATAACTACCCTTTTCAGTTTCCTCTGTCCGGGGACTCTCTCACCGCCCTTTTTTCGAGAGAATCAACACAATAACCAAAAACAAATTCTCTGCAGTCATTATTTAAATGCATTTTTGAGTGAAGAACCGTAAAGAAAGCGAGAGAGATAAAAAAACAAGAATTGGATCAATAAATCATGGAGAACAGAGTTTGTTCAACAGAATCAGTAAATGGAAGCTGTGATGTCTGGAGTTGTCAAAAATCCGCTGCTGCTTCTGCTGATCATCTTGTTATTATGGTCCACGGTATCCTTGGAAGGTATGCTCTTTTTTCTTCTTCTTATTGATCACCGATTATCATGTTTTGTTTATTTAATTTAGTGATTTTTTTTACCTGGTGTTGGTTTAATTTTGTCGACTACGAGAGCAAAATGTTAAAACTTTATTTTAAAAGTTTTTGTTTTTTTAATTGAATTTTCACCCTCAACTACTGAATTCGGAATTCAATTGATTTGTTGTTTTCTTAATCTAGTGTAATATTTTGTTTTTATAACCGGGTTTGGTTTAATTTTGTAAATTATGAGAGCAAAATCTCAACTTTCTTTTAAAGTTTCCTTGTGAGTTTAGCTGAATTTTCGGGCTTAATTATTGAATTTGGAATTCGATTAGTCATGCTGTTTGCTAATTGTGGGTGTATTTGAAGTTATGCTGTTTGCTAATTGTGGGTGTATTTGAGTGATCAGTAACGCAGATTGGAAGTTTGGAGCAGAGCAGTTTGTTAGAACTTTACCTGATAAAGTATTTGTTCATTGTAAGTATCATTAGTTATGTTTTCGATATTAATAAGAAGCGAAATCCTTTCTTTCATTTTGAATTTGGTATTTAAGCGGTTGTTGAGTGGAGTTTAAATCATTTCTTTTGGTATCTGTTTTTTTTTCCTTACTCAGAATGGAATGCTTGGGTTGGTTGTACTTGCATTGCAGGTAGTGAAAAAAATATGTTTAGGCTGACACTTGATGGTGTTGATGTGATGGGTGAGCGGTTGGCTGAGGAGGTATTGCAGTTTTTGGATTCATGGGTGTGCCTGTAGTTATTTACTAAGTTTGGATGAATTCTTATGCTGGGTTATTGATGGAATATTTGAATTTTAGGTACTTGAGGTGATTCAAAGAAAGCAGAATTTGCGGAAGATTTCATTTGTTGCACATTCTGTGGGAGGATTAGTGGCCAGATATGCAATTGGAAGATTGTATAGACCACCCAAGAAAGAAAATGTAGCAGCTTCAACTGATGGTACTAATGAAGACGACATAAAGGCTACAATAGGTGGCTTGGAGCCTATGAACTTTATCACGGTTGCTACACCTCACCTTGGTTCAAGGGGAAATAAGCAGGTATCATATTTTGATTGTCTTGTGTCATTTAGATTGTCAAATTTGATCAGCATCCACTCAAAAACATTGAAAGAGCAAATTATTAGGTTGCTTAAATGTTTTCATAACAAAAAAATCTGGACTAAATCTGTGCATAGAAATAGCTTTGCTTGCTTTCCTGCCACTATCTGACTGGGCATGTTAATCATTCCTTAAACTAAGCTTTATTAAATTTAGATTAATCACACTTGTGTATCTTGTTCAAAAAATGTCTTCATTTGCAGGTTCCATTTCTTTTTGGTGTAACTGCCTTTGAGAAAGCAGCCAACCTCTTGATTCATTGGATATTTAAGAGAACAGGTCGGCACCTTTTTTTGAATGATGATGATGAGGGCAAACCTCCATTGCTTAAACGCATGATAGAAGATTATGGTGATTGTTTTTTCATGTATGCTTCTTACACAACAGTTCTTTATGCAGATTTTTTCTTTTTGTAGTTTCTGGAGACGTCATCTTCATGATATCCAAATATGCAATTAATAAGGGCACCTAACTAATTTTGTAGGTCGGCATTGTGTATATTCAAACGCCGGGTGGCATATTCAAATGTGGGCTATGACCGTATCCTTTTTGTTCATTCAAAGTAGCTGTGAGTGATATATAATCTGAAAACATGGCAGAGTCTTTATTCTCTGTTTCCTTAATGAAAATTGTTTAGATATTGTGGGCTGGAGAACGTCGTCCATCAGGCGTAATTATGAATTGCCAAAGGTACATCTGCTTCCACTGTATAGTTCTCCTTTATCTCATTGCCTGTTGGTTAGAACGTCCTGACTGAAATGTCATGTTATGTTTTAGTGGGAAGATAATATGAACAAGGAATATCCGCATATTGTATACGAAGAACGCTGCAAGGCCCGTGATGCCGAGCAGTCTGAACTTATTTCAACAGAAGATGATGGTTTGGACAAGCTAGAAGGTATATTTTGAATGAAAAGATGCAGCAACTATGATCACCTTATTTGTTTTAATTCCCTTGCCCAACTTGTCTAATGAGAACTTCTTGTTTGGGGAATTTCCATCCACCACAATTACTGCTTATCAATTTTAAAAGTTTGTTGATTGTTTTTTTGTGTGCAGAGGAACTAGTGGCTGGTTTATCCCGTGTGTCATGGGAAAAAGTGGACGTTAGCTTCCATGCCAGCCGACAGAGGTTTGCTGCTCATAGTGTAATTCAGGTCTCTCTCATTCTCCCCTCATGCATGCATCCATTCATCCTCACCGCAGTGTTATGTTTTTTGGTTATATGGTATGAAAATGCTAACCATCTCTTGGGAATAATAATGGTCTCATCAGTGCTCATGTGCAAGGAAAAAAAAAAAAAAAAACCCTCCTCGGAAAATGAAAATTAACACCATAAATTTCTGTGTTTCTGAAGGAACCTAACACCATTCTGTAAATATTGCAGGTTAAAGATGAAATGATGCATATGGAAGGTGCAGATGTGATACGACATATGATTGATCATTTTCTTCTGTAAAAGCCAATGACTCCTAGACATAACAACATTACAGCTGTCCTACATGGTAAGTTACTAAACGAGTATGCTATATTGAAATCCTGGTTTCTGGACCTTTCATCTGTACCTGAAAGTGCATTTATCACAGGTTGAAGGTTGTCAGCTATCGTGGTGATGGTGAATTCAGCTAAAACTACGAAGACTAAACGAACAATTTAATAGAAATTTTCGTTCATTCATTTATGTATCGCGCAAACATTTCTTTGATCATCAATAAATGAAAAACAAAATGCTATATATTAAGCCCTTGTCATTGTTTTAATGCTTGGATGCATGTATGCTGGATGTGGTTGCCACAAGTATGGTTGAAAGTCCAAACGAGGAAATGCGACAGGGCATGCTTTATTTGAACTCTCTTTTCGTCGCATGCTTTATCTGATGTTAACCCATACATTAGAGTGATTCTTTTGAGGTTTTGCAAATCTTTTTCCTCCTTTTAGCCGGTTAAGCATGGCCTAGTCGCCCTCCATTTCTCATCGCTCGCGTTTCTCAAATTTCTCAATTTCATCTGGGTTGATAAATTTTTAAATTGGTATCTGTATTTTCCAATTTATGTCAAAATCATCTACTATTAGATTAAATCATCAACTAATAACTGTTTAATTCATTATTGAACATATTTGATATGAAGAATAAGAACATATTAATGTGTTTATTCCATGTAGTTTATGTTCAGTGATCGAAGGATCTATTACTTTCATGCGTACAATTGGATTAAAAAAATTATCAACAGAGTGGAGGAAATGTATTTTACCATCTTGACAAGTATACGTGGACGAGGTGGGGTTTTGTAATTTATCCATAGCAGAATGATTAAGTGTGTGTTGGTATTTGATAGTTTTTAGTATTGCAGTCATACAGTGTAGAGGAATTTATCTTTTTTTATATATATTAGTTTATCACAATTATTTGTAAATTTTTCTTAAAAAATTAATTTAATATTTTTTTAGTAAAATATAACTAAAAATAAAAATTACCATAAAAAAGATCTTTTTTAATGGGATTCAGTAAACTACACTTGGACTCCAAAATCCGCAATCAAGCCAATCAAAGAAAAACAAAGGTAAAAGAAAATGTGTTGAATATTCTCGCAAACCAATAGAAAGTATACACATGGCATGTAATTAAAACCCCAGTTAAATCGTCGGCACCTAATCATTCCTCCCTTACCGAAATAAACGCTCTCAGGAAGATCTCCCTCCTCTATCTCCCCGTTTGAACGATGCATCTCGATGATGGTTTTGTCCTCGAAGTTGTGCCTCACCTGATCGATTTCCCCTCTAATTTACCAGTAATCAATGATCATGTTTTTCTTTTCAATTTAAGTTTCAATTGATGATTTATTTACCTTTTATTTTTGCTCGTATTCAAATCCTTTGCATTACAGCCAAGCCCACGCGATTTTCAAGTGCATGAATTCATTGATTATTTGAATTAATTTAGGATTCTATTGCTCTTTTTTAATTTTGAATCGGCAGGCAGACTTTTGTTGGACCAGAAGATGTAGTTGCAAACAAGTAAGCACACTGACTTGTAAATTTTTCTGCTGTAAACGACATGTCATTCAATCATCTCTCTCTCAATTTTTTTTAATAGATTGTTGTTCATAAAGATAGTCCTAGAGGTGTACATTTCCGGCGAGCCGGTCCGAGAGATAATGTAATTTTTATAATTTGTAAATTTAAATTTATTTATGATTCTAAAAGCATTATTTCTTAGGTATTATTCAGTACACGGGTGGGTTAGGTGGTGCATGTGCTTCATCACTCGCATACGGGTGGGACCCACTTTATGGTCACAACACGTGGCGCAGCATGGATGTGAGTGAGAGAGCAGGGCATTAGGTGTGAATTGTAGAAGCTGATTGTTGTTGATTCAACTGGTGTGATGATATATGTATAGTTGTATTTTAAGCCTGAAGAAGTGCGTGCTTGCATAGTGACATGCGGGGGCTTATGTCCAGGGCTCAATACAGTGATTCTATGGAGTTGGTGATGTACATGGAATTATGGTGAGTTTTATCCAGAGACAGGTAGAGAGTTGTGTTTAATTGTTGAATTGTTTGCTCTGAGAAAGAGTTTTCAAACGGTTGATTGAATTTGCAGGGAGGTTATAGGGATTCTTATCCGAGAAACACCATAAATTTCATGCCCAAAGTTGTGAATGACATGCATAAGCGCAGTGGCACATTTCTTTGCACTTCACGAGGAGGTCATGATACTAACAAGATAGTTGATATTATTCAGGACAAGAGAATAAATCAGGTGGATACACATTTTTCTTTCATAAATTTCCAAATATGGTACACAAGCTGAATGAAATAAGGTAGACTGGTTTTGTGGATGTATAAGTATATATTGTTGGAGGTAATGACACCCAGAGAGGAGCAGCTTTAATTTACAAGGTGGTTATTTCTCCAACAAGAACTTGTTCCATCAATTGTACCTATCAGTCAGCCTGCGTTATGGTATGATGCAAGTGTATCACACTTGCATGCCTTTTCTTCTCTTCAATTTGTGTTTTTGGTACATTTTTAGAAGGAAGTTTAGAAATGTGGTCTTGACGTGGCAGTTGCTGGGATCCCTTAGATGATTGATAATGACATTGCGGTGAGTTTTGTATTTCATTCTGCAATTTTATGCTTCAGAGCAAGGTTTGATTTTCAAGGCTTTGCACATTTTTTTTCAAATGTTTGTAGTTTTGGAATTGGCGTGCTTGAGTTGAACTGTATTGAACCTGGAAAATGATGTAAATTGCATTGTTGTTCTAGGTGATAGACAAATCTTTTGGAATTGATACTGCTGTTGAAGAAGCTCAGAGAGCAACTAATGCTGCGCATGTGGAGGTTGAAAGTGAGGAAAATGGAGTTGGAATTGTTAAACCTTGTGGGCAGATACAGTGGTAAACTTTTTGAACATATTTTAATAGATGGCACATTGATGGCCATCAGATTCTCACTGTATTTATTCTTTCCTTCCAGCTTCCTTGTGCTTTGAATCCTGCAGGTTTCATTGCAATGTTTGCAACTTTGGCAAATTGAGACATGGTAAGACTTTTTTTGGTAACCATCTTCTTGAACTTACAATTATTTGGATCCAATTTCAATGTCGTTAGAGTGTCATGTTTGATGATAAGTAAATCAAAGGCACTTGCTGAGAGGGTTGGAAAATAATAACTTGATGCGGACATAAGATTGAGTCCTAGATCCTTGTTAGTCAATAAAGTTACCCATGATCATCCTGTTTTATTGAGTCATAACAATAATGTGATTGTTTGCTCCAAGTTTGGCTGTTTCAGGAAGTTTGGCCTTTTTTGTTTGTGTATGAAGCAATGATTTGTTGTTGTAATCACTATTTTGTAACAGGATTGTGTGTTAGGAAAAATTAGGTAGTCTTATATACCATCTTTGATGCTTGACGTCTTCAAAAATGGTAGATTTAAGCATGCCTTCTGTGTAAGGATGTTGTAAGCTTGTTTTCCTAGAAAACATATTGCTGCATACACACACATGCATGTGTATCTTTATTCTGTATTTATTTATGTGTGAATGGTTGTACATATGCATGCATAAGTAATCATATAAGCTATATTCCCATCTCTCACACGTTTAGCATAGGCTTCCCTTTTCTTCTCCAAACTATGGGTTGGAAAATGTATTGCTTCAGGATGTGCTTCAATGGTGTGGTGTAGTGCCCAAAATCACTCATAATATTACAACTTAGTGATATGCTACTGTGTTCGGATATTGAAATATAACAAGATTGCCTTTTGAATTTATTGAAAAGAGGATAAAAGAAAATGGGCATTTGTTATTGTGTTAGCAGAAGGAACTGGCCAGGAATATGTTGCTCAGAACATGCATGCAGTTGACGAGTGAGATGCTTCAGGGAACAGGCAACTTCTAGATGTTGGTCTGTGGTTAACTCAAAAGGTTAAGGTGGGTTCAAAAAGTTGCCATCTCTCTCAACTCAAGTTTTTTTATTTCACAGAACAGTGTAGTTATGTGCCATTTTTTTCATGAGTTTGTTTGTCCATGATTTTCACATGTGCTTTTATTTTTAATTCTTCGCGGTGGGTGGGGGATGGGTTTGTGGGGTGCTGCTGACAGGAGGTATGATATTGTAGGCTGTTACTGCCATGTTAAGCAATTACTTTTCCCAAACTTGGTGTTCCAACTTTCCTGGGCCTCAAAATTATGAGCCTGTTTGGTATTGTAGGTGCTTTTCAAAGTGTTTTTTGCTAGAAAATGTATTGAAATAATGGTTTTTTATTTTTTAAAATTTATTTTTGATATTAACACATCAAAACGTTCTGAAAACATAAAAATATTAATTTGAAGTAAAGAAAAACAGTTTTTTTAAAAAAATTTAAAACATTTTTAAAATACAAAAACAAACGGACTCATATGCCACATAGCAATCATGTTAGGTGGTAAATTGGTACAACCACCTATTACCTAATTTTAATACATTTATGTTGCTGTACCCATCATTCTGTTTGAGACAGACCATTTCTTTCATTTCTGTTACCTCATCTATTTACTTTGTTATTGTTATTATTAGTGTTATTCCTTTCATACTGACTGTTAGTATCTCATGTTGCAGGATCATTTTACAGAGGTTAAGAAGATGGAGATAGATATGAAATATATAGGTATCTCCCAAATGATTGCATTAGAATTTTATCTTTGGTATAACTAAGTGGTCCGTGTTATGATTCTCACTTCTGCTAAACACAATCCTAATTCAAGGTTGACCTTTTTACGTAAACTACAGCCAATGGGAAAAAAAAATAGTGTATGATTGAAGGACAAAAAAATGTGAACAACGTACTTGGCAGGCTTATCTCTAGCTAATGAAAGGTTATGCTAAAATCCTTGTCCTAAAAAATTATTCATTTTCATTGAGTTGGTTATCCTAGGATCAAGAATTAAGAAAGTATGTTTGAGAACATTGTGAAAATTATCCCCTATACTGATGAAAGAGAAGAGGTCTATGTATCTGAATGTTGATATTTTCGCATGCAGATCCTGCATACATGGTACGAGCTATTCCAAGTAATGCATCAGACAGCATCTCTTGCACCCGTCTTGCACAAAGTGCTGTTCATGGGGCCATGGCTGGGTACACGGGATTCACAGTTGGTCCAGTAAACAGTAGACGTGCTTATATTTCCATTTCTGTAAGCACTTCTCTTCTCAATATGTGTCTATGAGGGCATCTCCAATGGCAAAAACCATTTAGGATAGCCAAATTGTTAATATACTTTTTTGAATAGAATAAACGTTTTTTTTTTTTTCCTAACATGCACTTCAATGGGAAAAAAGCTATGTTAACGGACAATTTGTATTTTAATATATTTGATATTAATACTTTTGGCTCTTTGAGAAAAGCCATTGAGAAAAGATGTCCAGATGAAAGAAGAAATCTTTATATATATATATATATCTATATATATATATATATATATTAATGTTTTTGGCTCTTTTGATAGCTATGTAGGAATGACTTTTCATTGACAGAAAAAGGGATTTTGGCTCATCATTTGGCTATCCCATTGGACCTACAAAACCAGGGGAGAAAAGCTAAATTGCTTTTTTTTTTTCTCCTTTTGGCTCTTCCATTGGAGATGCCCTGACTAACATGACTTTATATGAATACAATTTCACTTGCTGGTTTAGCTTTTTTTTAAATATAGAGAATAAATTGCTTAGGTTTTTTTTTTTTTTTTTTGGCTCATCCATTGAAGATTCCCCGAGTAACATGACTTTCTATGAATACAATTTCACGTTTAGCTTCTTTTTTAAAATATAGACTTGGCTCTTATATTTGTAATTTTACTAGTTGAATGTCTAAGTGTGAATCAATCTGTCAAAAACTTGTGAGAAGCCTTTATATATTATGCATTTAAACAGGAAAAGCTAAATTCTTTGGTTGGATTAATAAAATTAACTTACCCTGTAAGTGAGTAGTGGATTAAATTCTTGTCATCATAAGATCCCGTAAGTGCTTGAGTCTCAGAGGAGGAATAATAAGTATAAGATGTGTAAGAATAAATTCAACTACTGCCAGGGTGCAGGAATGCAAAACTAATTTGGGGTGCTGCTGCTGCCTTTTCACAGATGAAAACTAGTACAATTCCCTGCTCCGTTGTCAGTCACTTGTACTTACAGTTTACACAAGCATTATATAGTTTCTTTGCACCAGACTGCAAGAAACTGTTCTATTTTCCTCCTGCCGATACAGACAGTGCAGAATATGATTAACTGTTAGTGGCCCTTTTATTATCGTTCGATGCTGGGCTAACCTTGTAGTTTGCCTTGTAAATTGCCTGTGCCTTCCAGTCTTCTGAAGTAGTGAGAGTTCAATTTTAAGCTGTTATTGAACTCCAAAAACGCACAACAATTATTTTTAATTAGTAGCAGGGTAGATCTTGGAGCTCGTGGAAGCAATTATAAATTCTGTAACTAATGCAATACAATTTTGTGATTCAAAATCGACTCAACTGTTTTGATATTGCAGAGAGTGACAGAGGCACAAAACACAGTGAAGTTGACAGAGGATGTGGGCCAGACTGCTTGCTTCTACAAATCAGCCTATTTTCTTGAATTCCAATGAGACACTTGCAAGAAACAGTTGATAGAGAGACTGTTGATCGGATCCACAACCTGAAGATTAGTTCTACTTAGATTTTATGGGTCTGAGCAAAAATCCAAACAGGTCAGTGATGACTCTTGTTCTTTCCACTATGGTGAAAACTCTGAAATCTTCCAATCATGAGGAATCCAAGAACGTACCACAGATATAAATTCACCACTGCTTTTAATCAAGTAGAAATATTATTTGATGGCTGCCATTCATGATGATTCTTAAATTATAGACAACACTTTAGGTTCAATCTTTCGCAAGAGTCTGGTGTTTTAGGACAACACTGTCTGTTTCTCAATGACTTGCCATCAAATTTACTAAATTCAAATGATATCAATGTACATTTATAGTTAATTAATGAACATTGTCTTACGCTTGCACTTTGTTCGTGTTTAGATCGTTTAGCTGATCAACTCTCTATATGCAATGAATTGATGATGATAAAACTTGCATTAGACTGGTTCGACAGTGTCTATGATTGGTTACATGCCTGTTTTACTTGACAAGTAATTTATGTGCATCTTTTATAAAAATTTCCCGTAAATTAGAGCTTGTTCCGCTCTCAGAGAGAAATCATCGAGAGTAGGTGGTCCTTTACTCTATTGCTTTATAGCCAAACTCCAAATTCAAAAACAGACAGCTCTAATAAATCCAGTGGTGATGAGATCATCTGGATGAGAGCCGCGACATGGACGACGATAATAGGACATGTTAGTATCTTTTGTCTCATATATAAAGTTGCAAGTTGCTCGCTGTGCCTATCATTTACAACTGGGTTATGTACCAGCCGCTCATGTGGCTCATTGTAGATGGTCAAACACGAATTTGGGGAGCAGAACTTCCGCTGCTAGATTCAATTCGGGACCCCTCCTTGCAACTTGCTCATAAAGTCTCACCGTCTCAGCGAATGCAAATCATAAACATGACAGGAATAGTCAATTACGACCTTGTTGTGAGAGCCAAGTTCCAAAACTTTGGCAACTCTTGGTACACATGGTTATGCATGAACCTGCATATAAAAGATGCGGACCCTAGTTCTTGCTGTAAGTTGACTTGAGGTTCAGTTAGAAGCCTACCTTGGTTTCGTTTCCAGCTAATTGTCAACTCAAAAATCCCAAATTCCATGGCAAACTCAGTTAGAAGCCGTAGACCACGGTAAACTCAGAAGACTTCCAAATTCCAGCAGTGAGACTGAAATCCCGTCAGCAAGTTGCACATAATTAACCTCTTGAGTGGTTTCTATGAGAGGCGACAAGCAGATTTATGGTCATTTGTTATGACTTTAGATGAGGAAAAATATCTGCTTCATTATGATCCAGTATCTACCTCTCTACTAGATCACTGTTTGGGTAGATATATTTTCTAAATACAACAGTAACAGTCATTATTATATCTTGTGAGAGAGTTTCCTAGTCAATTGACGAGAGTAATGTTTGGAGTGACGTTTAGGCACGGGAGTCTCTCAAATGAGGGGGGGGTACTACTTGATGATGGTGTTATTAGAATTTTCAATACATATTACAATGATCTTCCAGACCAAGTCAGGAAGCGAAAATCATAACAATACAAGGATGGAGAACAAGGGAAGAGGTTAGGAGTCAAGATTCAAAAGGTATGGCACCCATGGATTGGATTTTCTTTGACAATTCATTCATGATACTGCCAATGTTTAAATTTCAACGCTCCCAACATTATCCTAATCACACACGTACGGCTAATTACACAAACATACCACACGCTCAACCTGAGGAGAATTCCATTGGTGGATGAGTCTTTATTCTCGTAATAGGGTGTTATATCTTTTTTTCTTTGATGAACTTGGTCCCTTTTTTTATCTTTTTCTAAGATGAAGGCCTTCGATCGAACGTACTTTGTATGCGGGGCCCTATTCGAACATTGCCTACTAATCTACTGACACGTAAGCAAAAACAATTGCTCCTCGTCAGAAAAGGCCTCCACTTCCTCTCCGCTCAACTCTACATCCCAATTTTCCGGCGAGACATCAACAGGTTGTGGCAGCACCTCCTCTCTCTTCACTCTTCTCCTCTTCCTGCCCGTGGCCGGAGGCGAGCTGGACAGTCCAGCCTCCAAAGGAAAATTCAGGATTGCTTTCCTGCCCCTCATTTTGAATGCAGCACAGTCATAAGCTTTTGCGGCATCGATATCACTGTCAAAAGTACCTAACCAAACCCGACTACCCTTCCTGGTTGGGTCACGGATCTCCGCCGCAAACTTTCCCCATGGCCTTCTTCGGACCCCTCTGTAATGCCTTAATATTGTCTCTTCTCTATCTTTCATCTTTACGAGTTCAGGTGGTGGGGACTGATTACTTGAATCTGAAAACATGGGTTCAGGAGGAGTCAAATCTATGATTTCAGATTTTATTTCAAAGCTACAGGTTTCTTGGGTGCTATAGTAACTTTGGTCTGATACTGGGGAGTTGGATTCGGACCCAGATAGGGAGTCCTCTAGTTTAACAGATATAGTGGCTACAGTGGACTCAAGATGACTGATGAACTCATCTGTGGAGGTGAAGTCTCCGAGAAGATATTGTCTTATGAGCTCTAACGTGGAGGATTCTTCTGGGGTTGCCATTTTTTAAAGACAGAAAAAATGAGCCAAAAAAGTGGATGTATGGGTGGTAGTCAAGTAGTTCTTTATATACAGGGAGTGAATTCAAGTTGCTGCTTTTGCTTTGAAAAATCGACATCAAATGGGACTCCATGAATTTATTAGATGCAGCAAGTTTACAGCACATGGAGCATCATTGTACACGGTTTTTACCCAAGTTTTGGAGCTGGATTTGGGTCCTCTTATCCAAACCTCATTAATGGGGATAAATTGAGGGCTCGGGGGATTTCAAATTGGCCGGGAGGAAAAGATCATTGAGTTTTGGAGTTTAGTGTGTGTCCCAATAAGCTCAACTTATGCTTGGCATCTAATGTGCATGTTGTGTGTTGACGTCTTGAATTGTTGGGGGGCAGATCTTGCAACTTGCATAGTAGGTCCCACAATGAACTCAGCTCATCAAAGGTCTCTCGTCTTATTTTCTCCGTAGGCTTCACGCATTTTGTTGTAGCCTGTGGCTACTAGGAAAAGGCGAAGCGCTTTCACGGTATAATAAATAGATATTGAAAAAAATTATTAATATTTATTAGATGGTTAGAATTTATTGGAAGGTTAAGTTTTTTTGGGATGATTTAGAATCTATTATAAATAAATATCATGTAATTCTATTTCAATTTAATAAAAAATAAAAGCTTCTTGTTTCTATGAATGCAAGCATATTATTGGACCACGTTGATGTGCTTGCAGTAAGAGAAAATTGATTTAATATTTTTATTTGCAAATGCAAGAAGATAATTGATGCGCTTTAAAAAAAATGTTAGTATAATATGTCATATTTTATAAATATGACATATCGTGAAATTTAAATTTTTTTTTAGATTAAAGAAAATAAGCAGATATTATTTTTTCATTTTAAAAACTGACTTCCACAACTCTTATTTAAAAAAAAAAAAACTAGCAAATCTCTTGGTTTTCTTCCTTTTAAACACTTAAAAATCAAACCCATCTTAGTTTCCAAGCTTTTTAAGATGTTTTCCTCTTTAAAATCCATCTTTTCCACTACTGCAACCTTTTTCCCCACCACCCAACTATTTTTTTAGTCCTACAAGCAAGGTAAACATACTATATTGTTATGAATTTGTGTTTGTTTTAGTTAAAATTAAATCATTATTTAGAGTTTATATTGAATTTAGAGTTTTTTAAATTAGTGATAAATTAATTATGAATACCATCAATTAAGATTGATTTGATATTTTTGAACATAAAAATAAGTTATATTAATTACAAATTAATTATTTCAATGAATTGTGTGCTGTTGAATTTTGGATATGCTGCCAAGTTAGAGAATTTGTATAGATTGGTTGGAATTAACTAATAATGTTATCAAGTATACTTGATAATTTCATGCAATAGAGCATGAATACAATAGAATTATGAAGAATTGCACATTGTAATCAATTGTAGATAAGTTATCAAATTTGATATTTTTCTTGAATTGTTTTAATTTGCTATGAATTTGGATTTGATTTAATACAATTGAGTATGAAAATATCAATTTTTCTTGATATCATGAATTATGTTTAATTTTGGTCAAGTATACATTGTGTTAAATTTTAGGAATTTGTTTGAATTTGTCATGAATTTTGGCAATTAGGGTTGAGGTAATTTAATTTAGTTAAAATTACATCCAATTGACCAAAACCTATTTTTTTTTTGTTTTTTTTTTTGTGCAGAATGTCTTATAATATATTTATGTTATATCATTACAATGACACTATTATTCCTGATATGAAGAATAGTATCACACATAATGATGGAAGAAGTTTGTTGTTAAATGGTAATTTAGTCATTTCATATACGGAAATGAAAGAAATTATTTGTCATGGAATTAGGTGGAATTATAATAATATTGATATTGAAATAACTTGGAGGTGTCAAATTGGTGAACATCAATATTATCCCATATTGATTCTATATGATAACAATTTTAAGACAATGATTAATTTTTTCATCCAAAGTGGATTGAACATAATGGTATTGTTTGTGAATAGTCAACCAAAATCTGTGTGTTCCAGCTTCTAGTCAAAGATGTATAAGTGCCTCAAAATATGTTCGTCATTCAAAGTCAATTCATAGAGGGAAAAATAATTTATTGTTGGACGATTTGCTACAAAGGATTAATGATATTATGTTTGACAATTCATTCGCTGATCAATATAGGTTTGACTATTTTTAAGCCTAGTGACAATGAAGATGATGAGATGCTAGACCGAAATATGACAATAAATGTTGTTGATGATGATGACATAATACCTTTTATTCTTGAATTTGAAGATGCTTCCAAGTTTACTTTTGTTGTTTCTCATAATTAGGCAATTAGTCATAGACATTTGCTAAGAGGCTTTGATTTGGAGGTTAGACAAACATTTAGCAATAAAAATGAATTGATTAATGTAATTAAATGATGACACATTGAGTTGGATATCAAGTCCAATGGTAACTCGATATTTGTTTAATTACAATATATGCAAACATCTAAATGTAAGTGGTATTTATGTGTGGGGATATTATAAAAATTCAGATTTATTTGAGATAACAAAGTTAAAAAGGCTATATGTATATACCTTAACCGTTGTCCAAAAAGACCACCATCAACTCAATGCAAATTTTATTACTAATGCTATATTAACTCTTGTGATGGATAATATTTTAATGATGACTGTGAGCTATAGAATGAGATAAAATTTCATTACAAGTATAAATATCATATGAAAAAGTATAGGTTGAAAAACAAAAAGTGCTTGAGCATCTATTTGGTTTACACAAGGAGTTTTTTGAGAAATTATCAAGGTTGTTACTAGCAATAAAAAAAATAAAATTATGAAACAATTATTGAATAGACGCACAAAGAAAATCTTGATGATAATATAATCATTTTTAGGAGAGTTTTTTGGTCATTTGAAACTTGTATTGAAGGTTTTATGTATTATAGACCATTGATCAATGTTGATGGCAGACATTTGTATAGGTGATATGATAGAAAGTTATTGATTGTTGTTATTTTTATGCAAATAATAGGACATTCTTGTTAACTTTTACTATTGTTGATGAAGAAAATAATTTTAATTATAGATAGTTTTTGCTTTTTTTATAAAGATACGTTACCGATGATAGAACATGTATATGTATAATATCAAATAGACATATTGGTATAAAGAATGGAATAACATAAATTTAGTGTGAATCTATAGGATACCATCAGTATTGTGCATAATATATTTTTTTTTTGCAACTTCAATCATAAATTCAAAGACCTATCTACCCAAAACAATTGATGAGGATGTGTTTCTATTAACTTTCAAGAAACAAATTTGATTTATGGTATGAAATAATATGTAAGTTGGATCCAACATATCAAGAAAGGCTTGAACATAAACAAAAAAAAAGGCATTATGTTATGATGGTTGTCACCAACATGATAATATACAAGCTAATCTTTTAAAATAATTTAATCATGTTCTGAAAGGTTCTCGTGAAATGCATATTTCATCTTTAGTGTAATTGACATTTTGTAAGTGTAATAGTTATTGAGTCAAGTAGAGATATAAAACAAATGATTTTTTTCAACGTGGAATAATTTGACCCTCATCAGTTCAAGTTGAATTGACAATGAACAAGGATAGATAAAAAGATCATATTGTAATGTTGTTCGACTTTGAATAATAGGTTTTCAAGGTCAACACCCTCATTAAACTAGGTGTTATAAAAGAAGTCAGATGGATAGTCAGACCGATTGGAAGAACATTCTAACTTTCATGTTCACATATTCTTACATGTTATGCTAAGAATCACTTTGATTTTACATAGTTTTTTTTATAATTATTACACGGTTCAGAGCTATAGATCAGCACATTGGCATGGAATTTTATTAATTACAAGACGAGTTAAAATAAAGTGATTATATAGGATCTCAAGTTGAAGCAAACTCTTCTAAATGAAGAATCGATCGTGGTTGATGAATGTTTACTTATTTGCATAACAAGATGGATGCAAGAAAATATCAAACATATTATAGATGTGGTATATGCAATGAAACAAGTTATAATAGGAAAACATGTCATATTCGATAATGTATATATTGCAATACAATTATATGTGAACAAATATTAGTTAAAATATATTATAATATTTGTCTTAAGTATACTAAACTTATCTCACATCACATTAAACATATATACCCTTACATAGCATGTTATGCACACAAGATGATGGATCCTTTTTTTATGTCAGGCAACCACATTATGAAATTCATATTTCTAGAGAGCATGACTATTTTTATGGAGAGTTTGAATCACAATATATGCCTATTAGGCTTGTTGACACTTCTGTTCTATGATTGTAGGATAGACTAAACGATGTTTTTGCCAGGGTTATAATTATATTTAATTTTAATAAATATTTTCATTACTTAACATTAAAGGTATTATACATATTTATATAATTATGTTTTAAATTATTATATGGGATGAGGTTATGATTTATTGTCAAACACATAAACAAATGAAACTATATAAACAGGTTTAGCCATATGCTTGTCAGGTTCGTCTTTTATACATCAATTATCTAGAACACATCAAGCTTAACTACAGCTTAATCCTTGCATTAATTAAGAGATGTAGACATGACACACACATTACATTCTAAACATAGAAAGATGACACAAATACTATAGGAAGTTATAGTTTTGCTTGGACTTTCTATTGATGGACGAGCAATGACATCTAATGGCTTGCATAATTAAATTGTGTTATATAAGTGTATATTTGGAGTGACATCTTTTTTTTTTTGAATTAAAAGGGGTAAACACGACTAAAAGGTTGATATCTTCTCCCACTTCTTTTTTTGAATTAAAAGGGGTAACATACATCTTAAAAGAAGATATTTATCATACCATCAGACGATTCTAACTACAAGATTTTGCAAAGGTATCCATTATATATGAATTAGTATGATAATTTTAATATATTATATAGGTATGTTATAACATATATATTGCATCTGTTTGATAATATATTATTCATAAACCTCATGATGAGATATGTGTATTTAATTTTTCTAATGCTTCTAGATGATTTTGATGTCATTTCCACATATAGCTGTTGATATACTATATTGGCATGCTTATACAAACATATATCTTTTGCATGTATAAAGGGGTCAAGTAGGTTATGGGATGTTTCATACTTCTATAAGTATAAATTAAAGAATTAAAAATAATTATTTACATTTTAAATGTTTGTTATTAACACAAAATAAACAACTCATTTTCTTTATTTAATAATAGTTATAGTATTTAAAGTATCTTCATGTGGGTCAACCTCAAATGCCTAGATTGTCATTTATGATTGTTTGGACTATGAGGAGTACATTTTAACTCCCACTACGATGTAAGTATTGCAATGTTATTTTGCACCTATATGAATTTACATTGTCTAATTATAACTTTAAAAACACAATTAAACTAATATATTTGTAATGTTAGGTGGTGTACTAATAGAGTATTTGATAATAATTCAATGTATGTATTGTCATTTTATTGAAGTAAGTTAGATAGGTAACAACCTATCCAATTATTTTTTGAACCATTAGAAAAAATTCAACTTCATTGAATTACTAATGTTTAATATTTAAAGAACTTATCTTCTACAGGTCATGTGGATGCTTTATAGGGATAAAAGATTTATAGTTGCTCCAGCTATTTGTGTTGTTCTAGGATTAAGTCAACTATAACACCTAAAAGGGTGTGAACTAAGTGGATCACTAATATTAACAAATAATATAAATTAATTCAAATAAACACAATAACTTATAATATAATTAAAATGCTTAAAGTAAAGAGATTAGAGAGAGAATTTGCAAACTAAAAAAGAAAATGTCATCTTCAAGATTTTTTTTGGGGTGAAAATACCTCATCAAAATCAAGAGTTTTTTCCTAACTCTTAAAGGTTTTTAATTAAGTGTGATTTTTGTTATCATAATTTTACTCTCTTAATAAAGTGGATATTATAATTGAAACTTCTAGTAATATCTCAATATCTCACAAGATAACACTTATAGGATTAAAATGTGTTTAAGTGTAGTGAGAATAAAATTATATACTTTTGAGCTAGAATATAAAGGTTTGATTATATAAATTTGAGTATAATTAAGGATTGATATTTTTGTAATATTTTTGCACCTATAATAACTTGTGTATACTCGAAATCCCTCTTTAATTTAGCAATATATATATATATATTGCTATATATAAACTTTCCATTTATAACTATTATAATCTTACTGACGACTCATACGGTCAACCGGTCCAGATTGGTTAATAGGTTGACCAGTTACTGTAAAATTCTCAGGTGTTCATCGTTGATGAATAAGCAGTCTACCGGTTCATTTGGTCATACCAAATGGTGGACCGATTCAAACAGATTTCCACTTTTGAAAAATTAACCTAATTGAATTCTTATAACCATTTATCATAGATTTTATAAATCCTTTAAATGAATGCACAATGAAGTGTGTGCATTCATTTTAATTATGTTATCAAATAGGATATAAAGATTTACATTGAGCACTAAAATTAATACTTCAACTAAGTCTTCATTTTGCATTTTTCTTGTACTGCTTGATTGATTTCTTCACGAAATCTATTATGGTTATTGATATGTTCTTTTAATAAACTTGTTTAAAATTTATTCTCAATAAAACATATTATTAGTACATATATATATATATAGGACATATGGACATCAGTAGTCCCATTAATTTTTTTTAGATGGTTGATCTATGTCGCATATGTATAGTGTTGCGATAATCATCCTCTCGGGTTGGGATCTTTTTTGTGACGGGAAAAAGAATAAAGAATTCTTGTTTTTTATTAATAAAAAAAGAAGGAGTCGTCACTTAGTATTCTGGTCACTAGAAATCCTAACTAGTCTCAAAATCATGATAAGGGGACTAATTATGTCTAGGGAGGACATATTACCCCTAGTATACCTTATTTTAAGTAAGTTGTATTGTTTGTTTGTCTGATATAAACTAAGATATTATTATGTTTTCTAGTTGTTTGTATGTTTAAGGTTTAACAAAAGTTCTTCTTAGTAAGAAGATTATTATCTTATTAGGTTAAAACCGAGCCATTCTAGAGTTAAAATATATTTTTTATATTTTTTTAATATTAGAAATATATTTTATGTATAAGTTCTTAATTATTGATATTGAGACAAACAAAATGAAATTTTTGGTAGTTTATATAAGTTCTTAATTATTGATATTAAGACAAACAAAATGAAATTTTTGGTAGTTTTAAAATATAGGCCAAGTTTTTATGACTTTAATAAACTGGTTATTAAATCCAAAAATATATGTAAAAATAAAAAAACTATTTTAAGATTTTTTAATATGCTAAAATATACAAATATAATCTATTTTTTAGAGATTTGGTCATATAAAATTTAAATTAAATTGTATTTTTAAAAGAAAGAGTTTTGTTATTTTTCATGGAAGAAATACAATTTATTTAATACTTGGAAATGTATCTTGTATGTAAGTTATAATTTTAAATATTAAATATAAAAGAATAAGTTAGTAAGGAATTCAAAATTAATGACAAGATGACGTTATAGAAATTTAAAAATTCAACCAACGCTAAGTTTCACAGAACATTTCCATTTCATATTTTCACAACTAAATTCAATCAAACACCCTCTTATAACTAACTAGTCAGAAATACCCTTTTTAGACAAACAAACTCAAAACCAAATCGTATTAAACTTCACACAAATCAAACCAAATGCTCAAGTAAATTTCAGTAAAAACTCATGGTTCCAAAATCTAACCCAACCATTCAACAACCATACCTTCAACTCAAACTTCTCCTGATCACAAACCAATTCAATATGTATCCATATCAATCTTCTCCTTCAATGAAGACCCAAGGAGAGCCAAGGATATTGGAATTTAATATCTCTGCTGTTCACGGTTGGGTCAAAGTGTTGCTGCTCATGGTTTGAACTAAACGACCACCCATGGTTGAAGATAAAACTATTTTTCTTGGCCGAAAACTATAGTTGCTGCTCACAACCGACATTGGTGCTGTGGCTGTTCTTCATTGGAGAAAACTAGAGAAATGAGGCTGTTGAATCTTGGACTGTTGCTGCACAGATTTGTTGTGCGAAGAGACTGCCTGCTACTACTTATAGCTGAAACAAGAGAGGTAGTTCACGACAAACATAAAGCTATCGTTCATAGCTGAAAATTTCAGCTGTGAACAGGTACTGGACTGTCATGGATGGAGAAAAAGATATGAATGTTTCTTGATTGATGTAAGGTTGTCAGCGTGGAGAAGAAGAAATGGACGATGCTTGGTGGTGAAGTCGTCAGTGAGGATGAGTTTGAAAGTGGTGGCCGATTGCTGCTTATTGTGGTGGTAGAGAGACGGAGGCTGATTCTTTTAGTAAGGGTTAATTAATTTGGTGCTTCTTGTTGCTTCTGGATGGAAGGAGCTTAGGGTACTGCTGCCGGGGTGGCGGGCCTTGATTGCTGGATCGGGAAGAAGATGTTGCTAGTGCAGGAGGCTCTCTACAGCTACTTCAATGGAGGAATGCGAGTTAGGAGAGAGTTTCTGCTCCTGCTGTTGCTTGCCCAAGGAGTGGAGAAGATGAAATTAGATACTGCTAAGGAAGATTTTCCACTGTTGCTCGAAGTGCAGAGGAGATGAAGGATGGAGGTTGGTGATGAACTGTTGTAATGAAGACTCCACGCACGTTTGAAGCTTCTAAAGTGGCTGAGGAGGTCATGGTGGTGCTGTAGGGGGGTTGTGATGATTTGAAGGCTGTTACTGTTGCAATTTTGGTCGGGAGGCAGTATTCACGACAGTGTTCACGATCCTTTCTCTCTCGGGGTGAAAATGATGATTATCATCAAGTTGTCATATGGCTTATGTATTATAATAAGATATACAGAAGAAGAATGAGAAGTTTACATAGATATATATTATGACTATAATGAAGCAATATATGATCTGGTACATGATATTACACTTCAATTCATTACACTTGATCCGAGTAAGTTTCTCCACCTATTTATATACAACATGCCCAAAATATTCAAAATATTAGAAGTAATTAAATTTTTTTAGAATTAATTTGTGTTAAAAAATACATTTTATTTATTGTTTTTGTAATTTAACATTAATATTAGATTGACTTATTTACACGGGAGGAGGTCGAGAGGCACAACTATACTTTATAATATTGATGAAAAAAATAAAGGATATAGTTATATATCTTGATGGTTCAATGTTTATCGCAATAGACTTGATAATTTTAGAGAAAAGTTGACTTTTAAAGATCTGGTGGCAAAAGACAAGGTTACTTAGATAGGAACAATATGCATTTGTGCTATTAATGAGCTTGGATCATCTAATAAACCATATAAACATAGCTAAATAGATGTGTTATATTGATATGTTTTGAGATTTTAATTATTAGAATATTATATTAAGTAAGTATTTCATATTTGTCTTGCATGTATATATGTTTATTTATTTGCATTCTTGAGGTAACTTGTGATTATAAAATGTGAAAATTTATTGTATTTGGTTATTATGTTTCTTTATAGGTATTTTTAAACGAGATAAAAGTTTAGATGTAGTTCCTAAATAGAAGAAACTTTGCCCAAATTTTGTTAAAATTAGAAAAATTCTTATTCTCTAAAGTTAAATGTAAGATTAACAAAATAAATAATAACTCTCATAAGAACTATTTTTTGTTAAATTTAAATGCAGGAGGATTTTTTTTACTAGATTTCCATGGAATGGCTAAGAGGCTACTAAAATTTAATTGATGTTAAGATTATGAAATGCGATATCAATTAATTACGGTTTAAAAACATAATATAAATTATATGTTATATTTCTGAATCGCGACATGAATTAAATATCATGGTTATGAACTATAGCATTTCAAGGTTGTCATTATTCGCTAAATCTTTTTGTTGTTGTGTTAATTAGCCTATTCTTGTTTACTTTTTATGCTAACTACTTAATTTGACCAAGTATTTCAGAAAATTATTCATAATAACAATTAATAAATTAATTTTTCTTTTTTAAGTTTCAATTAACTCCATTCATCTGCTTGTGAAATCCTTACAAAAATAGGTTAAAACAAGGAAAAGAGACTCTACATCTATGGTTATTCTAAAACCTCAAATTAGGAAGGACAAGGAGATGATGTGCATGTGAAAGCAAAAATGTCCTAGAAGTTTGGTGTTCATGTGCTCCCAGTTGAGCTATAGAAGTTGTGCTTCAGAAACATACAGGCAAGGAAGTGATCTGCTTTTAGTAATTTCTCAATTCACTTCCTTATCATGGTTTTCTCTAGTAAGATCTTCAAAAAGGTACTTTTTAATCAACTTTTTATCAGAGCTTAGTTGTGTTTTGATATTTCAAAAAAGAGGAGGAAGAAGAGGTTGTAAAGAAGAACATGAAAGACACACATTAATAGAAACATTAGTCATTTAAATGGTAGATAAAAAATCTCTCTTAGCTAGTACTTACTTGTGCCATGTATAACAACTTCTTAAGGAACATGGGTTCAAAATAATAACAATAAAAAAAAAAATTAATTTGACCTTCCTATAATTTAATCACAATTATATTTTGCTTTATAATTTTGAAAATTATAGTTTGCATTATGAGTTAATTTAGTCATTCAAAATTGATTTGATAACGAATATAAAATCTCAAAAATCCAAAATCTCTTAAATTTCATATCAAAATCACCATTAAAATTTAATAATTTTAAAAATCCAAATGAACACCATTACAAAATTCAATCCAACAACTACAATCAATTTAAATTCAAACTAACAAGTTTGGCTGATTATTTTTCAATCAAACTTTAAAGTGTTAAGGATTTTTTTTAATTTTATAATAATTTTTTTAATTTTTTAATTTCAATATTACAAAAACTTTTTAGTTATTAATTGAAATATAATGACACTTCTATAAATATTTCAAACTATTCTATTGATTTTTTTTTTTGTTAGGCATAAGTAAGAATGTAAAGTGTTATATAACCTATAATATAATTAAGCTATAATTTTTAAAAGAATAAAGACAAAGTATGAAAACAATTAAACTATAGAAAGGGGAGAGTAATTTTCCATGATAATACCCAATTAGCCTATCAGCAGGATGGTTAGGCAACATTCACCTTAGCTTTCATGTCTGCTTCAAAAATTTTCTTCCGACAATTGAAATATGCCCAGCATAAGAGTTGTGCAGAAAATTGCTAATTAAGGTCCATGAATCCATGGAGAGTTGGTGGTGAAGGAGGCTCTTGTGTTTGTAATTTTTTAGTGTGATTCACTTTCTTAAAACTTGATTAATATGGATTAGTTTTGATATATGATTTAAGTCAAAAAAAAAATTAGCAATAAAAGCCCATTTCATTGAATAAATGCAATCAAAGAACAAACACAATCTTGCAAAACTTATCTTCAACAAACGCAATCATAGTTGCATTTAAGGCTCTTAGTAGGTGTATGTATGTGTGTCTATATATATATAGAGAGAGAGAGAGACTTCCTCATCACTACGTGATCTGTGACACTTTTTGGCCAACAGATATTTCCTAAGTTAGTAAATAAACAACCAACCGACATGTCGACCCTCTCTCCTTCAAACAACCATGAGCCTTGAATATCCAAATGAAGGATGTGGAGATAACGGCGATAATGGTGGCACACCAAATATCCCCATGGTTTCACCGTCCCAAAACCCCTTCCAATTTGACGGCGTTAATGGTTCCGAAGCGACGGCTTTGACCTCACTTTCCGGTGAAGAAGTCTCCCTCTTCACCACCTTATTAGTGCTAGAATTAGTACCTTCCATGCCACTCCTTATTCCTTCAAACTTTCTTTTTTTGCAATAAGTTCCCAAGAATTGTTCAGGTTGTTGAGAATTCGACTTGCCAGCTTCAAGAGGGAAATTCAAGATCGCTTTGCTTCCTCGTAACCTGAAAGCAGCGCTATCATAAGCCTTTGCAGCTTCAATGGCAGTATCAAATGTTCCAAGCCATACACGAGCGCCTTTTTTGTTAGGGTCACGGATCTCCGCTGCATATTTTCCCCAAGGCCTACGCCTAACACCCCTGTAATGCCTATCTTGTTCACTAGACAAATCTGTCTTGTTCACCACTGGCTGTGCTACTTGTGGGTTCATGTTCAAGGGTGCTGGTGGAGGTATGGCTATGTCCTTGATCTCGGATGGTTTTCTCTGGCTTAGAGAAGTTGAAGACTTTGGTGAGGAATATTGAGGCTTGAATTCAATGCTAGATTTAGTTTGCAGATTGAATTGTGGTTGATCAAAGGGATCAAATTCTGTTGATTCAGTCTTGATGTAGTAGTCATCAGTAGTACTGGTGGTGGAAGTGCTGCAAAGATCATCAAGATTGGAGATGAAGCTGTCCATGGAAGCAAAGTCAGTCAAGAGGTGTTGCCTAATGAGTTCCAATGTTGAAGCTTCATCAAAAGATGCCATTACGATTGAGAGAGGGGTAGTTTCTCCTCTTTTCTTTTCTTTTCTTTTCTAAGTCTCCTCTTTTCTCTTCTATTTATCCTCTTTTCTTTTCTTTTCTTTTCTAAGTGGCTACTTCTTAAAGGAGGAATCAAAGATGAGAGTGAAGTTGCAAAACTAAGATTGGAATCTAAAGAAGAGGAGAGAAGGGAAGGTTTGAATATTTTGAGTGGAAATGAGGGAGTGACGAGCGTGTGTATATCTATATATATATATATAAACGGTAGAAATTTGAGGAGCAAGAAAGAGAGAGGGGGGCTTCGTAGGAGGTTCCTCGGAAGTAAGAGGAATCATCATAATTCATATAATCCAAAGTGCAATTTGGAGCAGTGGGTCTCGGCTCCCCCTCTTGTCTTGTAGTGGACATTATGCTCTCTCGTCGGAATTTTGTTTTGAAAAATAATTTGCTGAAAGTTTCAGCACAACAACACAGGTTTAAAAAACATATTTGAAACTGTTATTTAGATTAGTGGTTGTATTTTAGATGTTTTTGTATATAACTATTATTTTAAATAATATATCGTGTTTGGAAACATTGTTTTTATATGTAAGTGTTATTTGAAATAGTGATCATGTTTAAGAATATATTTTTTTATACACAATTGTTATTTTAAATAGTTGTTATTTAACATATTTCAAGATATTTTTATTTTTCAAATTAATTAACTTAAATAAAAATCAATCCAAAATATTATAAAGCTTCAATGATTAAAAGATAAAATTTAAAATTTAAGAGCTAAAAAATAAAATTTTAAATATGAGATAAGATAATATGACATAAAAAAGAAATAAAACAAAGAAAAAAAATAATAGATCATCAGCCACACATAAAGATTTTATTTTTAACACACTTGGTATTTTAAAAAAAATCTTGACGAGATAATTTTAGTTATATTTTAAAAAATATTAAATAAAATCTTAATTAATCATAAATTAACTCATAACAAAAATTATAATAAATTACTACCATATTTGGATGTTTTTTAAGTAATGGTTACAATTACCTTATTAAGATTTTTTTTAATAATATTGAGTATGTCGATCAAGAATAGAAACATAGTGTGCTCATGATGATCCATTTTTTAACAACCATTATTTTAAATCTTATTAACTATTAGATATCTTATATTGATTTTTTATATATATTAATTAAATAAAGAGAGACATGTGTTTTGAAACAATAGTTATTTTTGTTTCGGTGCGACCACTATTTTAATTTCAACAATAATTGGCGGTGGTGGAGGTGGTGGTCCATGCCTTTTTATGAACTCCTCTGTTTCCTGGTTGCTTCGGACCACAACCCATAAAACGATAAGATTGCCTTGGCCTTCCCTTGTTAAAAAAATGATAAGGTTCAGTACTGCAATGATTCTGCCTTTTTTTTTTCCTTACAATAATAGCATGGATAGGGTATCTTTCCCTTGATGTAATGAAGAGGTACCAGTCTTCATTATTCATGCAACATTCAAATTGTGCCCAATACAGTAGAATAACCCCAATATTTTGTTGAAAAGATTTGATCATTTTTTCCCCTTACAACCCAGCAAATAAATTAAAATCTTAATTACTCGTGTTTTTTTTTAATCTTTTGCTCGGAAAAATAAATTAATGTTCTCCTACAAATAAAGAACTTTTATCATGTTAAAAATAAAATCTTATTTTGATCAAATTTTAGAGAATAGAATATTTCTAAACTATTTTCCTCATATTAAGGAAAAAAGGCTTCTTTGGGTACGAATCATTTATACATAAATTAGAAAACTGATAACATCTTTAATTTGAATACCAAATAATAATAATGATGACATAATATAAGAAATAATTTCATTTACATGCCACAAATATATAGGATAAGAAGAGAGAGAGAGTGTATGTATGCGCGATTAATGTTCTCCAAGTTCCATTGACATTTTTGGATCGTTGAACATAATAACATCACATAAGATAAATTAAAAAAAAAAAAAAAGTTTATTGTCACGTGAGAGTTGATTATAAGAATCTTCTATGGTTTTGAAGACTTGGCAGGTAGGTCTGGTTAATTAATTGAAATCCCAGGAGTAGATCAGATTTGCAATTTCAAGATAACATGGCTAATAGCGATGACTCTTTAACCTTTTTTATAAATATTATACGAATTATTGTTTAAAAATATAATTATAGTTATTTTTTAAAATATTTTTTTATTAAAATAATATTTTTTTATTTTTTAAAAATTATTTTTGAGATTAGCGTATTAAAAATGATCTAAAATACAAAAAAAATAAATTAATTTTTAATAAAAAAAATGATTTTTTTCCCAAACGGTGCTGCAAGAATCCCTAAAGAAAAGAAATTTTTAAAAGTTCAACTTATTGACTCTTTGACGACAAAGTTTCAAAGTTGATTCAATCTTGTATTCGAAGAAAATAAATTAACTCAAAGAATTTGGCATGTGCTGTGATCAAATAATTGGAAGAGCACGACAAGTCTTGCAGCTGAAAAGGAGTTTTTTTAATCTTCTAACTTAACGGCCAAGTGAAATTGGCAATCAATACTAAAAATGGCAGATTTCACGTTTTCTACGTCTCATGGAAGACGCCACCAAGTTTCCTCACAAATGGTATAATTTTTTTGCTATATTTCTCCATCTATTACCTCACTCGGCCTTCTTGGATCCTTCTAGTTTGGGCTTGTCTGTTCTTAGAGTACATGCGTGTCAGCAGTTCATCATTCCAGGTCGCAGAACTAATCCAAAGACAAGTATGTTAAAAATAACTAAAATCCAAAAACCAACCATGGCAAGTAGAAATTAAAAAAATAAAATAAAAGAATATTGATGCTTTCAAGGCAAGGACTTCAGATGTTCACAATGAGAACGGCACCGGAAAATTGAAAACGTACGTTGATCAAAACCAAGACTCTGAAGACCAGATTCAAAAACCATGTGTTTTGAATATTGACTTTCCTACAGAGAGCAGAGCTTTTCAACAATTTCTTCGTTGTTTATTTCTGCAACGCCAAGCAAACGAGCTTGCCTTGGATGAAGCTGCCATCATCCACTTGCCGGTCCCAATCCTATCAACTTGCCACCAAGCTGGTCTTGAATTGTGGCCATGGCGTGGACCCTCGTGATTTTGACACTGAACTTGGACACGCGCGCGCCCACTCTTTTATAGATTAATGATGGTGTTTTTCTTTCAATGGATAGCTTTTATTATTTGTCTGGACTGATACTGGTTCTATTAACCATTGACAACGATCCCCCGATCCTCCAATTTAAATACAAAGCCGGTAGGAATACGGTTGCTTACCGATAGAGAAGACGTTTGACAGCGAGGGGGTTGACATTGTTGAGGCGTGTGGTATGTCGTTCAGCTGTCATTCAAAGGCCCAGTTTGTCTTTTCAGCCCAACAACTTTGATGAAGCCCATGGCATGGCTGAAGTCTTATAATTAATTAAAATTACAAGTTTTTTTACATCTTTGTAAATCACATTAAAAAGGGGCGTGATTTGTTTTAGAATTATCCCGTTAAAAATTAATCTCATTAACATATTCCAAGAGGAATAATTAGCAAATCAATTCAATTCAATCAATGTAAGTAATTAAAATAAATTCTAATATAGAATCGGTTTCAAAAAAGTACATAGATAATTTCAGTTTTCTAATTAAAAAAAAATGATAATGATTTGAAGAAACCTTCTATGCCCTTTATTTCCCTTTATTTCAGACTTGAAGTATTCATTTATAACACATTAATTTAAAATAAAAATTAAATAAAAAATATTTAAATATTTTTAAAATACAAAATATTCGGTGGAAACAGCACGGGCACGGTGCTGTGCACGCATACAAAGACCAAAACAGTGAGCAGAGAAAAATTTGAGGCAAACACCATGACCATATTATTGTATCATAGTGTTCAACTTCAGCCGTTTGAATAATTGAACATTAATTGCATCTCGCTGACTGGCTCTATATAGCACGTGTTTGGTCTCTCTACTTTTCTTGCTTGACATTTCAACCAGAAGCTTGCAACTTGGAATTAAATATTGTTTTTGTATGTTTTTTCAAATCTGAATTATTATTATTATTATTATTATTATTATGCTGATCCATGCCTGGAACCCCAGAGTCTCAGTACTTTACAGCTTGAGAACTTCTCTTTTCGATCGGTCTTGGCAATAAAGATGCATGTCGGTAGAACACTTTTTGAACACCAAAACCAACCCTCCCAGCTAGATTTCTTGAGGGTGACTAATATTTAAACCTAAGGGAGTGTTCGGTATTACTGGGTAAAGTTAGATTGGATAGAACAAAAATCAATTTTTATATTGTGAGAAAAATCAACTAATATGGATTTCTTGAGCGCATGCATTGTTATTTTTAGAACGACTATAATATTTTTCGTTTAAATATATTTTTCTAAAAATATATTAAAATCACTGGCCAAAATCTATCAAACTCTCCCTCCCCTAATTGAGTTAAAATCGATTAAAAAAAAAAGAATCCGAAACCTAACACATTCTTTCATGTGATCTCCAGAAACCTGAACTTTAAAATCTCTTCCAAGTAGTTGCAACATTTCATTTTCAATCTCTTTCTTATATATTTAATGGCCTCATCGTTTTCTTTTCCAGAACTCAATGCCAGCCTTGCCTTCGCCCTTTCTTCCCTTTCTCTTCCTACAACACTCACATCCATCGGCTGATCTTTCCTCTTATTGCCTCGCTCTCATTTCTGACACAATGGGATTTGCCTTTTTCCCTCGCATCATCGAACAAGGTTTTAGAATGATGGTTTATGGTGGATTAATGAATTATGGGTTTGCAATACCTTAGGTTTTGATTAGGTTAATATTACTAGTGGGTCTGTTGAGGAATATTTGAATCGTGAACCTGAACGTGATTTGAAAGAAGGGAATTTGTATCTTGTTGTTTCTTCTAGGTATTTTTTTTTAATTTCCTTTTGTTCTTGATTTGAATCAACTTTCCTGGAGTTTGAATTGGCGTGGATTAATTATTGGGTTTTTGAATTTATGTTTACATTTTTTTTAATAGCAATACAAACTCATAAAAAGATAAATATATTGATTAACAACAAAAAATAACATAAAATAGTGAGAATTTGATTTCCACAATTGTAATGAATCGTTATTAGTTAGTTAAGTATAAAAATAATGCGTTAATTAGCATAAAAAAATTTATGGATTTTGTTTAAAATAAAACAACATTTAAATAAATGCTAATAATGATTTTCTAAAAGAATATATTTATTCATTATTTATAAACAAAATCAATTAAATTTTTGGATTAAAATATATGTTATAACATACCCTTCAAACATCAGATTAATATCTACAAGCATAAAATATGATAAATTGTCATGTTTAATCCAGATCATGACACATCAAACATAAAATTGAATAATCATTTGTCGAATCCAGTTTTATCTAGTGTAATCAATACCATCCAGCATTTCATACAACCAGCCAGAAATATCCATTGCTGAAAATATCTATTGCCACTTTAACGACATGACTAGGATTTCAGGATTTTGGGTGTCATGTTCTACGACAGGTGCTCTAGAGCCGACAGGGCTTATTCTTTATGGGTTTTTTTGTCATGTTATACAGATACATGGAAATAAAATCACGCCCTCGATCTACCACCATATATTAATTTTTTTAACAAATTTATTCTCAATTCTCAGTGTTTAACAACGGTTGAGATCTAAGGTTATGTATTGTGGAATGCACTTACCTGCTGTGTTTTATGACCGTGATCTTGACTTTTTATTTTTATTTTTTTTAATTTTCCGAATTGATAGGTTTTGAGTTATACAATGAGATTGCCATTTTTATCATAACTTGTTCTATTGAAGAAAACCATATACCATCATCACCAAATTATATCGGCTTTTATGATGTTATGTTGACTTTGTTATCCGGTTGGATTTAAAAGCAATCGCATTATTTTATATTTTGATTTTCCATGTAGTTTGCATTTTAAAAAGGTATTAATTGCGTTAAAAGGGTTTGGTTAATATTCAGTGTGAAATTAGTGGGGATAAAAATAATATATCTTTTTAAACTTTACATTTTTAAAATAATAAAAATTCATTCTATAAATATTTGAGAGACCAGATTATTTTCTATTAATTTTCATTTTTATTTTATCAACTAAACATATTTTTTTTTTATCTCAGAACACTAATAAAATACACACAACATCATCAGTTAATTGCGTTAAAAGATGATTATTTCTAAATCCTTAAAGTTTTAAAAACCTAAATTATAAAGAAAGAAATTATAATTTTTAAGCCCTCAGATTACACCTTTAATTATCGAGAAGGCTGTCATGCATTTACAAAAAAAATTTAATCCAATCATCTTCCATTGAAAAAAAATCATTATTTAAATAGAAGAAAAATATCATATTATAAAAAAAATTATTATTTAAATAGAAGGAAAATATCCTAAATATAAAACTATAATTCTAATCAATTAAATACCAGGAAAATATCCTAATAATAAAATATTTGCCATTGTTAATGACAGCCACAAGAAAACATGTGGAGCCAAATTTTCCGTTTTGGATAGCGACATGGTACCCTGTAGGTGTCGGTTGCAATTAGGATTGGCCTTCGTGCCGTTGCTCTTATCCTCAGCAAGTCATGGAATCATGGCAAGGGCTGGTGCATCCGTACAGCGTCCCTATCATGCACTGTCCCATGGCCTGTCATTTGATGGCTTTTACAAGGTACATTCTTTTTTTGGATAGAATCAAGTTGCCAATTGTACGAGATGAACGACAAATAATCGTATGTGCAGCCAAATAGTATGATAAGATTCTTCCTAGGTGTTCTGGAATTGTGTTCAAACAGTATTTTATAAAAATTTGAGCTTTTATTTAAATTTATTTTTTTATTTTTTAAATAATTTTAATATGTTAATATCATTTAATGGCATTTCTAAAAAGAAAATACTTTAAAAACAAACTTTCAAGCATCCAATGTGTAACCGCACTTTAATTCTTGAAGTAATATGATAAGTTTTCTTGTGAACTAAAATTATTGATTCATTGGTGCAGTAAATCTTAATATTATTACCAGTTATTTTATTAAATTTATCTTATCTGATTGGTTCGATCTACATATATATATAAAATAAGTTGGTCTCGTAATTCTTCATAGTGAGATTAGATTTTCAATGTCTTGTGAGATTAATATATATATATATATATATGCTCGAGTGCATTATCTCAACGCATGCTTTCAAGTCTTCAAGTGCTTTGTAACGATGTTGCCTCTTGAATATGGTCGGGGGAAGGGGACGAGGTTCCGTTCTGCCTCTTGAATCTAGTTTAGGAGTTGGAAACACGCAAGAGACACCCCCTACCATGCACTAGATAACAGCCCTGGTGTCTGTTTGTTAGTGGGATTGAAGCAGTGTTAAAATGTGTTTTAGAAATATATTAGATTTAAAAAATATTAAATTAATATTTTTTAATTGTTTTGATATGCTAATATAAAAAATTATATTGATATATTTAAAAAAAAATTAAAATATATTTAAAAGTTAAATTACACTCCCAAGCATTCAATGAATGGAAACAAAAATCACACCTAATTAATGCTGCCATGTGTACTATATTCATGTAAAAACTATAATCCTCGATGACCAGAAATGGACAGCATCGGGCATTTGCTTAGCCTTATTTGATAATATTAAATCAATCACGAACGATTAAAATAAATAAATTGATATTTTGGATTTAATTTTCTGCAAGTTGTAAATTATAGAAACTTGGCACTTGCTCATGCTCTAGATTCTCATCCTCCTATTTTAAGTTTATAGTTTTTCAATTCATGATCATCATGCTTAAAAAACTTAAATTCACCTTCCATGTTAATCTAAAACTCAATCGTTGTAAGATTTAGATTTATCTAAATTAAAAAATAAACTAATTAATCCAATTAAAAATTCAAGTTAATTTAAAATTAAAACTTAGTTAATATTATTTTAATATTTTTTAATTAACTCGAGATGATCAATTCCACACGTAACTCAAACCTGATCCTGGATCGACCCTTCATTCAAGATTTATAACTACGCTTGAGACTAGCTTTCCTAATCCAGATGGATGCATATTAACGGACCGACACAATAGCTGTCA